>NW_022196912.1:20059738-20075943 GCF_008632895.1 Mastomys coucha | reverse complement strand
CCTGTGGAGTGTGGGCCCTTCCCTCTGCCCTGTGGAGTGTGGGCCCTTCCCTCTGCCCTGTGGGGTGTGGGCCCTTCCCTCTGCCCTGTGGGGTGTGGGCCCTTCCCTCTGCCCTGTGGGGTGTGAGCCCCTTCCCTCTGCCCTGTGGAGTGTGGGCCCTTCCCTCTGCTCTGTGGAGTGTGGGCCCTTCCCTCTGCCCTGTGGGGTGTGGGCCCTTCCCTCTGCTCTGTGGAGTGTGGGCTCCTATGAGTGCTGTCTGCTCTCCTGGCTTTCATTACCTGTGTGTTGGTGACTGTATTTGAGACTCAAGCCCTAACCCTCCCACCTCTGCTTCCTTTGTGGAACTTGGCCTCCTCCACGCCCCATGGTTGGCTAATGGGCATTTCAGTCATAGCACGGTTAGGACTGGACCTTGATCCTCAGTCATTTGTGTATTAACTGGATACTCTTCCAGATGTTAAATCTGAAAAATTTTAAATCTTTTTCATTTTGGTTTAGTCCCTTGATCCTCACATGAGTACGTTCTTTTTTTTTTTTTTCTTTTTCTTTTTTGTTTGTTTTTTGGTTTTGGTTTTGGTTTTTTTGTTTTGGTTTGGTTTGGTTTTTCGAGACAGGGTTTCTCTGTATATCCCTGACTGTCATGGAACTCACTCTGTAGACCAGGCTAGCCTCGAACTCAGAAATCCACCTGCCTCTGCCTCCCAAGTGCTGGGATCAAAGGCGTGCGCCACCACTGCACAGCTCCGTGACCCACTTTTTATTTTCCTTCCTAGTACTTATTACCATTAACCTAAATACTTGTTTATTGTTGTTCTGCCTACATGGTAAGTCCATGTTTTGTTCTCTGCTTTACTCTCATGCCTAAAATAATGCCTGGCATAGATACTTGTTGAGTAAACAGCTTTCATCAGAGAGTTATTTTTGAATTTACATTTTGGTTGGGTTGTCTCTGACAGGGTTTGCTATGCTGCCTAGGCTACTCTGAGTGACCTTCCTGCTTGCCTGAGGTAGCCCAATTATGACAGTTTTCTTAGATGGAGGAAACCTGACAGCTTTTAGAAGTTGTATTTGTGAATGTGCTTTTCTTTTTTTTTTTTTTTTTTTTTTTTTTTTTTTTTTTTTTTTTTTTTTTTTTTTTTTTTCCTTTTGGTTTTTTCAAGACAGAGTTTCTCTGTGTAGCCCTGGCTGTCCTGGAACTCACTCTGTAGACCAGGCTGGCCTCCAACTCAGAAATCCACCTGCCTCTGCCTCCCAAGTGCTGGGATTAAAGGCATGAGCCACCACTGCCTGGCCTGAATGTGCTTTTCATTGGTGTGAGTTAAGCAGCTTAAACAGATGTGGTGATCTCCGTCCACACTGTATAAATGGGAATGGATTTTCCCTCCCACAGTCCTGGAAGATACTTCTTTTTGGTGCAATCAACGTGCTGTGCACTGGCTTCCTGCTCATGTGGTGCAGCTCTACCAACAGCATAGGTATGTTGCCCCTTTGGTTATTATGAGCCCAGCCTCACTTTTGATTTTGATTTAAATAAAGGTGTATGTGCTAGCTAATTTTTTGTCAGCTTGACATGAGCTAGAGTCATCTGAGAAGATGGAAGCCCAATTAAGAAAATGCCTCCATAAAACTGGGCCATAGGCAAGCCAGTAGGCTATTTTCTTAATTAGTAATCAGTGGGGGAGGGTGCAGGCCACTGTAGATGGTGCCACCCTGGCCTGGTGGCCCTGGGAGCAGTTCTTTCCTTTCACCATGTGGGTTCTAGGGATCCTCAGGATGTCAGACATGGTAGTAAGTACCCTTACCCATGCTGCTGGCCTCCTCTTGAAAATAGTTTCTGAGAGGCTGAAGAGATGGCTTAGAGATTAAGAGCACTGGATGCTCTTCCAGAGGTCCTAAAGTTCAATTCCCAGCAACCACATAGTGGCTCACAACCATCTGTAATGGGATCCAATGCCCTCTTCTGGTGTGTCTGAAGATAGTTACACTGAACTCATATAAATAAAATAAATAAATCTTTTTTTAAAAAAAGAAAGAAAGAAAGGAAAAAAGAAAGAAAGAAATGCTTTCAGTCTTCCAGAAGACCTGAGTTCAATTCTCAGCACCAGTATCAGTACTGTTTCCAGAGGGCCAACACCCTCTGCTTCTCTCAGGCTCCTGTGTGAGCATGCTGCTTATAAACTCACTCAGGTTACACATACACACATAAAAGGCTGGGTCAAGCAGGGTTTTAATGAGTCTTTCTGTTGTTCTGCAGCACTAACTGCTTATACCTACCTCACCATTTTTGATCTCTTTAGGTAAGTTTTTTAAAATCTTTCAATTTTAAAGACAATAGACAAGGATTTATAGTACTAAGTCTATTAAGCTTCCTTTACTTAAAGGAAGGTAATTACTGAAATAAGTAAATTTATCCTATAAAAGCCTGTAATCCCAGAGGTCAGGAGGCAGAGGCAGGTGGATCTCTTGAGTTCCAGGACAGCCTGGTCTACAGAGCGAGTTCCAGGACAGCCGGGGCTACACAGAGAAACCCTGTCTTGAAAAAACAAAAAAGAAAAAAAAAAATCATAGAAATAGACAGCACAAATGGCAAGAACCTCTGGTATAACAGCAGAAAGGCGAATGTCCAGACATGTACTGAGGATGCAGGCACGCTGATGGAAAGTGCAGAATGATTCTGAAGGATGAAAATAAAATGGTGTCGTATGCTTAAAATCACAGAGAATGAGCTCGAGAGCTGGCTTGGTAGTTAAGGCCCAGTACTCATCTTCAGAGGACCCACCTGGTTTCCAGCACCATGCCAGGTGATTCACACTAGGTTTTTAACACCAGCTTCAGCACTGTTGACCGCTTTGGCCTCCTTGATCATCTGTGCTTGCGTGTACACATAAATACACATGAATAACTGGGAAGGAAAGTAAATCACATAAAGTCAGTCCTCTGAATTTATTTGTCTTTGACAAGCTCATTATAGTGTTTACTGTAGTCTCCATTATCCGTGGTTTCACCAATTGCAGTCTGAAAATCTAGGGCGAGGAGTCCAGAAATAAACAGTTTATTCCTAAGTTTTAAGTCGCATGCCTTTCTGCGTAGGGTCATGAACTCTGGCACTGTCTTGATTCACCAGCTCAGTGTGAGTCGATACTTTGTCCAGTTTACACACACCATAGACCTGTCTGTTCGTCACATAACCCATCTTATGTTGTCAGGTTGATAGTCATTGGTCCATACTCCTCAAGTAGCCCTGACACAGGGACACGATGCTACCATTCTTCCTGACTGGTTTCATGTCGGCTGACATAAGCTAGAGTCATTTGGAAAAAGGGCCTCTCATTTGAGAAGATGCCTCCATAGGATTTGCCTATAGGCGGGTCGTTAGTGCGTTTTCTTACTTAGTAAATGATGAGGGTGCAGTGTGGGTGGGGCCACCCCAAGCAGGTATAAGGAAGCAGGCTGAGCAAGCCATGGAGAACAAGCCAGTAAGCAGCACTCCTGGCCTCTGCGTCAGCTTGCCTTCAGGTTCCTGGCCCGCTTGAGTTCTGCCCTGACTCCTCAGTGATGCACTGGGACCTGAGGGCTGTAAGCTGAGATTGACACAGAGAAATCCCCAGGTAGCCTTCAGACTTGCAGCCACCAGTACCTTCAGCTCCAGAAGATCCACCACCATCTTCCCATCACCACAGGCACCTGTGTGCAGACATGTGTGCGCGCGCGCGTGCACACACACACACACACACACACACACACAAACAGGAAAAATAAACCCTTTTTTAAAAAAAAACTGCTTCACTAGTCTCTACAAGTATTTCTGGCTCTACTTTCTAATGCAGTTTGTTTTTCTTTAGTTTAATAACATGTTTAATAAGCTACTGGGTAATGATGAGGAAACCTAGCCCTGCCTATTCGTTTGGGTAAGTTCAAATTATTTTATTTTCTGCTAAATGACTGCTATTACAATAATAATGATAAGAGGGCTGGCCGTATATTTCTGGAAAATAAAAGTGAATAAATGCCACCTGCTTAGTGATGAGGTTATTAAGTAGAGAATGTATATAAGAAATGTCTTCTGGCTGGGCAGTGGTGGTGCATATCTTTAATCCCAACTCTCGGAGGACAGCCTGGTCTACAGAGACAGTTCCAGGACAGCCAGGACTGTATACAGAGAAACACTGTCTTGAAAAACCAAAAAATAAGTAAATAAAAATTTCTAAGAACTGAGTTTAGAAATGATAGTTACTAAAAACAGCAATTATATTAAAATGTCCATGTTCATTTGGTTCATATTTTGTGAATGTTAGCACGTTCTAACACTTCAGTGAATGTATACTAAAAATGTTGATTTCATTAAGTTTTTTAATATTTTCAAAATGCTCTTTAGTCATAAGAAGTCTGAAGGATTTTAACAAGTGAATTTTGTAAGTGTATAATATATTTCCATATTTTGCATTGATGGAGATAAATTTCTGTAGTAAGACTTTGGATTTAGTAATGAGCCAATAAAACCTTGAAGCTTCTGTGTGTAGTTATAGAAATGTCTGAGTGTTGAAAGCTGTACTTCTTGTATTAGAGGAGACTCTAGTGATGTGTTAGAAAACATGAACTCGTTCCAGAGTCGAGAAAGAAATTTTAAGTAAGAATTGTACTTCAGCCGGGCGGTAGTGGCGCACGCCTTTAATCCCAGCACTTGGGAGGCAGAGGCAGGCGGATTTCTGAGTTCGAGGCCAGCCTGGTCTACAGAGTGAGTTCCAGGACAGCCAGGACTACACAGAGAAACCCTGTCTCGAAAAAAACCAAAAAAAAAAAAAAAAAAAGAATTGTACTTCAATAAGGAAACTTTTGGGGGAGCAGTTAAAATAGGGTCACTGTGTAGACCAGCCTTCCCTCAGCCCTCCCCCACCATCCCCCCAGCATTTCCCCACCCTTCTCTCAGCCAGGTGTGAGTCCCACAATGAGTAATGGAATGTATACATGCTCTAGGAAGCCTGGTTTATTAATTGAAGAATTTTGGTATCCTAACTAATAATCTGATTTCAGGTTTGAAAGATTAGAAGTCCTGGCTGTATTTGCTTCTACTGTCTTGGCACAATTGGGAGCCCTCTTTATACTAAAGGAAAGGTACATTTTTATGTATTATGGTCAGTCTCATCCATGGCACTTAGAAATATGACAGAATCCAGTGAGACATAATGGTTTCAATAGTATGCAGATTACAGTGGGCAGTGTCAAAGCTCTGGTAGAATAATGTCTTCCTTTGGTAATACTAACTCCAGTCATGTGAATCTGAATGGAAGAGATAGGTTCAGCCTGGCATGGGTTGAGTAAGCTTCCTTACCAGGCCATTGAAATGGGGGGGAAGGGGGCGCTTGGTAGAGAAATGCCGACATTACATATTGAGAATAACTTGTTACACTCCTGGCCTCATCACCACTAAATAGTTTTAAGAACTCTAGGGTAAATTAATTATATATTTATAATAATATATAGTAATATATGTTTTTAGTTTTATAATTTATATAACTTATTTGATGTATTTTTCTTCTTCTAGTGCAGAACGCTTTTTGGAGCAGCCTGAGATACACACGTAAGATGGGTTATTTATTTATTTCTCACAGCTCTGGGATCAGTCTAATCTCAGGGCATCATGATGCTATGGAAATATTCTACCACTGACTTTTATCTCCAGGCAAAGATTTTATGGGGCAGGGGTGATTTTCTGTTAATTTTGATTCCAGTTTTTAGTTGCTCCATTATTACTTTGTCCAGCACTAGAGTTGAGAGTCCAGCCCTGTATCTTATCACTGGCCTTTGAGGAAGAAAGCCTCCAAATCCCAGGATTCCCTCTCACCTTTGTAGTGGCACTGGAAGGATTCAGTTACACTGAAGTGTAACTTCAGAGGTCAGCACGCTAGACAGCTCCCTCTAGTGCTTGTGGTTTCACATTTGACCCCAGATCTTTCCTTGCTGCCTGTAGAAAAGAATGTGCTTATCACCCACTGCTTGGCAACTCTGCAAGCCTTGTGTGTTAATTGAGGCATGCCTGACTTGTCCAGTATGCTGGCACAACTTCATTAACACTTGTATAAATCCATAGCAGTAAAATTATACATGAGAAAACCCTGATGATGGTAAAAGACCCTATGCAGTCCTGTATAAATCAGAGCAGCAGCAGGCAAGAAAGACATGAGCTAGGTAACTAGAAAATAAGTTGGATTCTGTTTGGCAGACTTAAGGTGGATAGATCCTCCCTTTTCCTCATTCTTTCCACATATGAAATTATAGATTGGAATTATCACAAAAACATTGAAGGGGATGTTTTGGTCTTTCTAGGGGAAGATTGTTAGTTGGTACTTTTGTGGCACTTTCTTTCAACCTGTTCACGATGCTTTCTATTCGGAATAAGCCTTTTGCTTATGTCTCTGAAGGTATGTTATTTTTTTGTTGTTGTTTGCTCATTTTAGCTTGCAGTTAATTAAAAATATTCTTATAAAAACTGGTGCTTTCTTTTTTCATAAACTTGTAAATCTGTGAGAAATATATTTAACAGAGAAGGAAGAGCTAGTCCAAAGTTTCTCAAGTGTTTGCTTGCTTGTTTGTTCTCTGAGACAGGGTTTCCCTGTATAGCCTTGACTTTCTTAGAACTCACTCTGTAGACCAGGCTGGACTTGAACTTAGAGATCCGCCTGCCTGTGTCTCCCGAGTGCTGGGGTTAAAGTCTTGCCCCTGCCCCACAAGCTAGCTTCGGAAGTCTATGTGGAAGATTGCACAGAATTTCATCTCACTAATAAACACTGGAAAGAATCTATAAAAGCCAGTGAACTGGCTTTGAACTAAGTGGCATATGAACATCTACAGTTTTATCTAGGCATGGTGGCATATCCCTGCAGTCCCAGAACATGAGAAACTGAGGCAGGAGGATTGTAGTTTCAAGCCACTTTGTGCTACACAGGGCACAGGCCAGCCATGGCTGCTTAGTGAGACCCTGCCTCCAACAAAACAAATGAAAGGTATCTCTTTTAGGCAGTTTCTCAACTTTGTCGGTGTAAATTGCTGATTGTATTCAAAACCTTTAGTGATTTGGAATCTCATTAACCAACAAAGGATTTAGCGTTAACAGATGGAGACGTGAGTGGGTACACAGAGCTGCATTGAAGCAGGGGACACAGATAGATAATGTTCTTTAGGTCTTTGGACTTGAGCAACACAGCAGATAGTGGGGAGAGTTCTGTGACTTGCTCACTTGTATCCCACCAATCTCACAGGCATTAGGAAGACAAACTACCTGTCTCAGTGAGAAGCTACGAGTGATAGGTCCTTACTGATCTCCGCATAGTCCTTGAAGCAGATACTTTATTATCCTCATTTTACACTAAGGCGTTCGAAGGTTAAGTCATTTGCCAATGGCCACTCTCCTGGTCACAGGCTGAGCTAGAACTTGAAGGTAGATGTTCTGGTATCACTGCCTTCTCTGTAGTGCTGTGCCAGTGTTCTGTAGAGAGCTTGCCAATCTCCTTACAACATAGTCTTGTTACAGAATGAGTGTCCATAGCCCTAGGATGAATGCCTTTTGAGTTTGGAGGCAATTTGTCAAGGGACAGTCCCTGTCGGTATCTTTGGGTGTCCCTAGATGCATTCCTGGCTTTCTGAGAGCTGAAAGGATAATTGACATGATCTGGAACCCATTCTTTATATATACAAAAAATATATATAGAATAAAAACTTTTAAGGTTTTTTTAAGAATATATAGATTTGCAAGGAGAGCCGTACATGGAGGCATAAAGGTCAGAGAACAACTTGGAGTCACTTCTTTTCTTCCATCATATGGGCCTGAAGGGTCGCACTTAGAGCCATCTCACATCCCTGAAAGGTGACATTAAAAACACTGTAGTGTGGCAAGTACTCACTCCTTCCAGTCAACGGTGCACCAAAGACGAAAGTGCTTCAGACTTAGTTCTTGTCATGAGAAAGGGAGAAGCTGGAGATTTAAGATGCCTTGACCTGTGCCATGTTACAAGGTCACTGCCAAACTTAGTTTTAAAATGAAAGAACTCATGTTTCAAGTGATGGTTTTATTTTTCTATATAGATAATTTAAGTATTTTCTCCTTAAAGCTGCTAGTACGAGCTGGCTTCAGGAGCATGTGGCAGACCTTAGTCGCAGGTAAGATGTGCTGGAGTTTTCTGACTTGTATAATTTAACAAGAGTTCCTGAGCAGTGCCTCTACCATAGAGGCTTGGATTTGCAGCTCAGGTCACTGCATGAGCTGCTCAGTTCCGTTCTCAGTCTCTCTTGGCTTTTTAATTGATGACACAGGAATTCTGTACATTGGCAGAGCTTTGTCCCTGAATCCTTGCTGTCTGAGAAGTACAGTGCACCTTACCTGTAATATGCTTTCATCAGTGTCATGTGGATGCTAATGAACTCTGTTTGGTCTTCCGCAGCTTGTGTGGCCTTATTCCAGGACTCAGCAGTATCTTCTTGCCCCGCATGAATCCGTTTGTTCTGATTGATCTTGCTGGGGCGTTTGCTCTGTGTATAACATACATGCTGATTGAAATTAAGTGAGTATATTGTATTGCTGTCAGATGTGTTTTGATGCCCAAGACCTGACTTTAAGGGCATTGACAATATGGTTTGGGGGTCAGGCTTCTATCTTGTTTTGCTTGTGACTTATGTAACTAGGTCAGGTCTTAGCCTCAAGTATTTCCACCTGAAAACTAAGGGAATTAGGCCTCAGTATTTCTCACCACAACTTACAACGAAGGCAAGAAAATGATTTCTAATTCCTACTGCTGGCTGGCCAAGTGAGGCGGAAGGCAGTGGAAACTGCTCTTGCTGGGAGAGCAAGATGAGGCCAGAAGCAACTGAAGAAAAGTAAAGCTTTCTAAAAATATATATTACAGCTGCTTTTAGACCAACATCTTACAGCTGAATTCTCTGACTAACTTATCCTTTAAACAGAGATGTGTAGTATAATGGCTTCTTAGTTTTTATTATTCCTTTTTACATACTTCTCCTGAAAAGTCGCAGGCAATTATGTTTTTACTGCCTCTGAGAGTATTTTCCACATCTTTGTTTCTAACCAGATGTATGTTGAATTCCAAGGCAGTGCATCATTTCTTTATTGATATTACTTTGTGTGTGTGGCAGTCAAGACAGCTTTGGGAGCCCATGCTCACCTTCCAGTGTCTCTCACATGTGCAGCATGCTCCAGGCTTGCTAGCCATGGGCTCCTGGTGATGTACACTCCATCTCTGCCTCCATCTCCCTGTGGGAATACTGGGACACAGTCCAGATGCAGATCACCACATCCAGCCTATTACATGAGTTTAGTGATCCAACTCAGGTCATAAGGCTTGAGAGACAAGCATTCAAACTCATGTCATTTCCCTGGCTCTGACACTTTTTTGAGGGGTAGGGGGTTCAAGACAGGATTTCTCTGTGTGGCCCGGGCTATCCTGGAACTCACTCTATAGACCAGGCTGGCCTTGAGCTCAGAAATCCACCTGCCTCTGCCTCCCAAGTGCTCGGATTAAAGGCATGCACCACCACTGCCCAGCCCCTGACACTTTTTTAATTGCTTCTTATTTTAACTATTTTACAGCATACAGTTTGGCACTGTTAAGTTCATTCACATTTCTGTACAGTCATCATTACTATCCACCATTCACCCGCAGAACTTTTTCTTCATCCCCAACTGAAGCTCTATTTTACTTCATTAATAGCTCTGCTCCCCTTCTCAGATTCCCTGGTAACCATTCTACAGTCTGCCTCTCATTTTAAGTACAATATAAGCATGGTTTGTAACTGGCTTGTTTCAGGAGAACAGTCAGTGCTCTTACCCACTGAGCCATCTCACCAGCCCTATGGCTTGTTTCATATAGCAGTGTTTTCACGGTTCATCCATGTTGTGTATATCTCTATTTCCTTCCTTTTTGAGGCTAAATCCCACATTTTATTTACCCACTCAGCTGCCAGAGAACATCTGGAATGATTCCCTTTTGGCTGCTGATTAGTGCCACTGTGAACTGAGGTGTGCAGATACCCACCGAGCCCCTGCTTCTGTATCTTGGCGGTGTCTACCTCGAGGTGGGCTGGCTGTAGCACGCCAGTTTGCAGGGGCCTCGATGCTTTCTTGAGTGCCCGCTTTATGTTCCTTTGTGCTCAGTCTTCCCCAAACCAAAGCCAAACCTGGCTCATCCTGAGACATACACAGGCTTTCTTAGCATGTATTGGTCTCCTCTTTGCCGTCTGCCGCCATCATCTTCATCACTGTCACTAAAATTGTCTCCTGGTCTGTTTTTCTTCTCATCCATCTCTGGTCCTTTCCACATTACTATTTATGCTATCATCATCTTTCCAGATCAACACTAGGGTTTTCCAGTCTCAAATCCATTTGTAAAACATTGAAGATGTTTAGCTTGGGGTCCTGTTCAGTCAGCCCTCTACAGACCTTACGAGCGTCACCCATCTGGGCCCCAGGGTCCACTTCTGTATCATATTTAGCCCCTTGCCCCTGTTACTTCACTGTCTGGAATAGCCTCCTCCCATCATTTGCTCAGCTCAAAGTTCAACTCCTTTTTTAATAAAAATTTTATGTGTAAGATGTTTTGTCTGCATGCATGTCTGTTCACCATGTATGTACCTAGTGCCCTTGAAAACCAGAAAAGGGTATTGGATGTCTTGGGAGTGCAATTGCAGACCGTTGTGAGCCAACATGTGGGTGCCAGGACTGGAACCCCCAGACTTCTGGAAAAGCTGCAGTTGCTTTCAACTGCTGAGCCATCTCTCCAGCTCTAGCTTTTCTGAATTACCCCCACCTTGGTAGCCTCGTTACACACTCATTGTCAGTAATGTCCTCTAGAGACTTGTACTTGATCATTGCTATTACTTTATTTATTAAGTTTTCACAGGGAGGTCTCAGGTAGCCCAGGGTGACCTGGAACTTGCCACTTAGCCAAAATAGACCGTTAACCCTGGATCTTCCCCACTTTCACTTTCCAAATGCTGGGGTACTGGTGTGTGCCATGCCCAGTGCACAGAGTGCCTCACTGTGGTTTTCTTGTGTGCACTCTCCTCCTTGTGTGGCAGATGCTGTGTCTTATTCCTGTGTTGTGCTAAGCATAGCGGGAAGTAAAAGTGTTCCAATCCAGCTTGTAGCAGTTAGCATTGTGGTCTGTCCTGGTCGGAGAGCTTCAGAAGTGATGTGATGCAGCCCTCCAGCTATAATGTCACCATATCATATTCCTGGGAAACTTGGACATTTTTGATTTGTTGGTTTTGCTTTTTTGAGAGGTTTCTCTGTAGCCCTGGCTGTCCTGGAACTCTCTCTGTAGACCAGGCTGACCTTGAACTCAGAGATCTGCCTACTTCTGCCTGCTGACTGCTGGGATTAAAAATGTGCACTGCCACCGCCAGGCTACTTCTGAAATTTTTAATGCAAGAATTGCTGAGTGCAAAATGGCTGAAAACACAGATGAAAGTCCTGTGAGGCTATCAGTTGAAGTCTCTCCTTAAGTCTGCAGTCTTTCTGGTGTCAGGTACATTTAAAGGAGAAGCAAAGGAAGGCTCTGCTGTCTTATTACCTCTCCTCACACTGATATGATTATCATTTGTCCACTAAAGTTTGACAGGAAAGAGTTCTAAAAGCTGACTCTCTGGAGTGCTGTTGCCCCCCGACCTCTCCCTCCCTCCCCCCACTCCTCCCCCCACCTCCTCCACGGTACTCTCTTGACAGTAGCAGCTGTTGTGGTTGTTTTCTAGAATTGTTTTTGATAATTAATTTTGGGTAGATTATTAAATTGTAAATTGACATTTAAGGTTGTGAACTGTTTTCCTGCAGTAATTACTTTGCTGTAGACACCGCGTCAGCCATCGCCATTGCCCTGATGACATTTGGCACCATGTATCCCATGAGTGTGTACAGTGGGAAGGTGCTTCTCCAGGTGAGGCTCTTGTTTTCACTGAGTACACTTGTCTAATGTGAGCCGAGTTCTCTTCCTAGCTTGAAACATGGTGTGTCTTCCAGCAGATAGATAAAGCCAGCCTTTAGCAGTGAAGCCAGGCAATCTATGTACTCACCTAGCAGAAATGGGTTGGAATTTCACTGCCATGAGATAATTTAGGCTCATGCTCTTATATGTTCCTGTTACATACAATCATAAATTTGTAATTGTTTGTTTTAGTCATGTTTTAAGTAGAAATAATGCAATTTAAGTATTTTTTCAATATTTCATTTCTTTGGGTAAATATGCACTGGGTTTTATGCATAGTCTGCTTACAATTGCTTTTTTTTCCCTGTCATTGGATCATCATAGTGGCAATTTGGTTATTAAAATAATATAAACAGGTTTCCTAGAACTATGTGCATGTACATCCTGGTCTTAGTAATAAAGACAACACAATTCTTATGTAGTACTATACACTAAATGAAATGTCACTTTTCTATTTCTTTCTTTTTTTTTTTTTTTTTTTTTTTTTTTTTTTTTTTTTTTTTTTTTTTTTTTTTTTTTTTTTTTTTTTTGGTTTTTTGAGACAGGGTTTCTCTGTGTACCCCTGGGCTGTCCTGGAACTCACTCTGTAGACCAGGCTGGCCTCGAACTCAGAAATCCACCTGCCTCTGCCTCCCAAGTGCTGGGATTAAAGGTGTGCACCACCACTGCCCAGCACTTTTCTATTTCTTATATACATTTTGTTAGTTTGCTGGTTGGTTCTTTTTTACTTTGTTTTATTATTTTACTTTCTTTATTCATTTATTTATGCTTTTTTTTTTTGAGACAGTGTTTCACTGTGTAGCCCAGGCTGGCCTGGAACTCACAGAGGTCCACCTGCCTCTTCTCTCCCTCTACAGTGCTAGCATTAAAGCTGTAAGCCCCCATGCGCAGCTGTTTTATTACATGTGTATGTGCTTGAGTATCTGTCCGTGTGCCTTGTGCAGGGAGAGTTCCCGGGTGTCAGGAGAGAATTCAGATATCCTGGAACTGATGTTATAGGCAATTACGAGTCTCTGTGGCTGCAGGGAACCAGACTCTGGTCCTCAACACAGGCAGTAAGCGCTCTTTTCGTGGTTGTTTTTGACTTTTTGAGACATGCTTTCATCATTGCCTTCGCTGTCCTGGAGTTCACTGTGTAGACCAGGCTGGCCTCGACGTGAGGGACTTCCTCCTAAAGGTGTATCTCACCACAGCAGTAATCACACGCCTAACCACTGAGCTGCCCGTCACTCACCCGCGGTGGTTGGTCCTTAGGTCTCACTGGATTCTAGAGAAAGCAGCTTCTTTGTGTGTGAGATGTGCTCCCCCCTGGGAGCCCCTCCCACTCTCAGCAGTTTTCTCCTCAATCTGTTTTTGCTCATGACAGAAGCTGTCTAAGAAACACTGAAAGTACACAAGTGGGTTTTCTGGAGATGAACCACCATTTTGTATGACCTGCTGTGGGTGAGCTCTAAGAATGCAGGGTCCCTAGAGACTTCATCCCAGGACTGCTTCTGGCTAATGATAGGCCTTTTCTGTCACTATTACATACCCTAATGATTGCTACTGGGCCGATTCCCTGCAGATCAACATGAAGGTGAACTTTCATGAAGTAATGCTATTTAGATAAAGTAATGACTTTATAGAATTCCTGTTTTGTTTCAAATAATTTTCAGAAGAAAATTTAAGAGATGGTTTTAGTTGTTTTGCGAGAAAGATGTAATAAGTTAGAATCAAGAATAGAATGTGCCTCCTCGTCATAGAACAGTAAGTAAAGGCTGCATAATACTGAATCCGATGACCCTTCACAATTACACTAAGAAGAGAACTAGGCTTTTTTGAGGGAGGGAGGCAGGAGAGATGGCTCAGCGTTTAAGAGCACTGACTGCTCTTCTGAAGGTCCTGAGTTCAAATCCCAGCAACTGCATGATGGCTCACAACCATCTATAATGAGATCTGATGCCCTCTTCTGGGGTATCACCTACAGTGTACTTACATATAATAAATCTTTTTTTTTCTTTTTTTTTTTTTTTTTTTTTTTTTTTTTTTTTTTTGGCTTGGTTTTTTCGAGACAGAGTTTCTCTGTGTAGCCTTGGCTGTCCTGGAACTCATTCTGTAGACTAGGCTGGCCTCAAACTCAGAAATCTGCCTGCCTTGCCTCCCAAGTGCTGGGATTAAAGGTGTGTACCACCACCGCCCAGCACATATAATAAATCTTAAAAAAAAAAAAAAAAGAAAGAAAAAGAAAAGAAAAAGAAAAAAAAGAAAGAAAGAAAAAAGGAAAAAATATGCTTGGGACAAATTTGTAATCAAGGAAAAATGTTCATTCTAGGTCAGGTCAAAGAATGAAGCCACAGGTATATACTATGATAGAGCAAGGCTATGTGACATTGTTGCTTTGAACTTATAGTGAGCTTATAGAATGAAACACTGCTTTGAACTTAATATCAACATCCTTCTGTAACCGCCCCCCCTTTTGTGTAACATTTTATGAGGTAATTTTCTAAAGAGCTTTTGTCTAAGAAGTTATAAAAAGGCCAGAAGAAATAAGGCAGTCGCTTTGGGGGACTCTTCCCCATCCATCCAAATGTATATGTGTATATGTCTGTTTATCTATATGTATGTATATACATATATAAGTAGGTATATATGTATGCATGTATGTATGCATGAACACACAGAATTGATGAGACAGATGGTTAGGCCTGACCAGGGTATCTGTGTGTGTCTGTGTGTGTGTTTATGTGTCTGTGCATATTGTCTGTGTAAGTGACTTTCTTTTCTCTCTGATTCATGAAGAAGCAACCAGTTCTAAGCCTCTTTCCTGACCAAAGAGGGTCCTTGAGCCAGAAAGAAAAGAGCCTAGCAATTAAACATTTTTTTCCTTCTTCATCCTCTCCTGCTGCCAACAGGAGTTTATTACCAGAAACCAGCAGCATTCCACCACAGAATAGTCAGAAAACAGAACTTATTAGCACAAAATAGAAAGAGAGAATTACAAGACTGGAGATCATCATCCTTGACCTTCATCGGAAGCTGAGTCCTACCCTTCATTCTAAAGACCAGGGCAGGCTCCTGGCATGCTCAAAAACAAACAAACAAACAAACAAACAAAATGTGTGTGGGCCAATTAGTGATGTTATTAGGCCAGTGAGACCTCTCTTCCCTAAATCATAATAGGACCATGTCAAAAGCCAAGGCTGGTTTGAAATTCATTTGTGGGTGAGGGGAACACCAGAACCATTATTGCAAAGTTAATTTCTCCCTAGGCCGTTCATGTTTTATTTTATTTTATTTTTTCAGACAACACCACCTCATGTTATTGGTCAGTTGGACAAACTGATTAGAGAGGTAAGTTGAAATAGTAAATACATTATCTTTCAAAATTATGTTAGGGAAACAAAAGGCTGGGTGTGTATAATATATTCACCTGTAGAATCTCCTTCTAGGAGAGGTTGTGTGTGTTACACTAACAGTAGAAGCTATAACGTAAGGACAAAAATAGAAAAATCAAGAAACTGCTCAGTTTAGAAGACAAGTTGACTTGAAATAAAATATAGAAGATAATGGTCGGAAGACATCATATTAGCTGAATAAACTCTCACTCTTTGACTAAAGACAAAAGTCCAAGTCCACGTGCTAATCTACCCAGATTCTCAGTTTGTAGGCCATTTTCCTTTGTTAGAGAGCTCATTAGTTTGGATGTTGACACTGTTCTTGGTTATCAGTATTTGAATGGCCGCTTTTTCCATCACAGCTGGCTATGTGTCTCAAGCTGAATCCTGGCCCTGAGCACATCTCTGTTATCTCTGTCCTCATGGCCCTGGAATTTACTCAATGGCCTTATATTGAAACAGAGGCTTGTTATAGGAGGGTCCAGGGAAACACCCAATTTGCACACACACTCCCATACACACCTCAGAAAAGAAACCTGATACCGAAAGTGAATGTCATAAATACATCTACCTTTTTTGGACCTTGTTCAAAAGCAAAACCATAAAATTGGTACCAGCATAGTAGGGTATTCCTGTGACAACCTGACCATGTTTTGGGGAGGACTGTGGAAGGACTTTGGAACTCTGAACTAGAAGAACCACTAGTTGTTAAGAACTCTGTGGAATGTTCTGTGGGAGCTTGGAAGATCATGTTGAGAACAGTGCAGAGATGGAGCCCTGGCTTGTGAAATTTCAGGGGGAAGATTAAAGACTCTTATCAGGGCCATGTTGTTTTGATTGTGAA
>NW_022196912.1:20059548-20059687 GCF_008632895.1 Mastomys coucha | reverse complement strand
ATTCTGTGGTTTTGGTTAGCAGGGGCTGAAGTATCAGCTGTGATTAACAAGATACCAGAACTACTAAATGGAAAACTTTGCATTACTGGAACTATTGATGCTGGTTAGCTGGAGCTAAGAAATTAGTGGTGATTAAGAA
>NW_022196912.1:20052117-20059021 GCF_008632895.1 Mastomys coucha | reverse complement strand
CAGTGGAGTACAGGCATCTGGAGCCCAGAAGACAAGCTGTGTGCTACAAAGGGCAGAGCTGGAGAAGTAACCAAAGCCTTTAGAGGAGCCCAGAAGATCATGAATTGGATCCCAGACATTGGTTTTGCTTTTGATTGTGACTGTGCCCTGATATTTTTTCCTCTTGAAGGAAGAAAGTATTTTAGTGGAGCTCACAGTTAAGAGACCTTGAATTTTAAAAGATATTGGGCATTTTAAATTGATTGAACTTTCAATATGTAAAGACTATGGGACTTTAGATCTTGGGGATGAATAAGAAAGTAAGGGTTGAGACTTAATAGTGATGTGTTTGTGTGTCAAGGTGACAAGGGGTCAATTGTACTAGCTGGTTTTGTGTGTCAACTTGACACAGGCTGGAGTTATCACAGAGAAGGGAGCTTCAGTTGGGGAAGTGCCCCCATGAGATCCAACTGTGGGGCATTTTCTCAATTAGTAATCAAGAGGGTAGGGCCCCTTGTGGGTGGTGCCATCCCTGGACTTGGGTTCTATAAGAGAGCAGGCTGAGCAAGCCAGTGAAGCAAGCCAGTAAGGAACATCCCTCCATGGCCTCTACATCAGCTCCTGCTTCCTGACCTGCTTGAGTTCCAGTCCTGGCTTCCTTTGGTGATAAACAGCAATGTGGAAGTAAGCAGAATAAACCCTTTCCTCCCCAACTTGCTTCTTAGTCATGATGTTTGTGCAGGAATGGAGACCCTGACTAAGACAAATTGGAGACCCTAAGACAAGTGAATGTCATAAATACATCTACCTTTTTTTGAACCTTGCTCAAAAACAAAACCATAAAATATAAAGCACTGAGCAGTTTGGCCCTGACCCAGGAGAGGCAGCCTGGGTCAGGACTGAGTAAACAGGAGTTACCTGAGACCTCTGATAGCTAGTGCCTGCCCTTGTCAGGACTGACAGCAAGCCTGTAATGTGATTGGACTACACTGCTCTGTCTAATGCAGGTAACTGATAAACTGTTCTATGTTTGATTAGGTGTCTACCTTGGATGGGGTATTAGAAGTCCGAAATGAACACTTTTGGACCCTTGGATTTGGCTCATTGGTATGTCTTCTGCAAGTTAGTTTAGTATGATTTAAACATGGTTTTTAAAAGTTAAATAACGTTTCATTAAATTTTTCAGGGTGGGGGGCTGGAGAGTTGGTTCATTGTTTAAGAGCACTTGCTCTTGCAGAGGACCCAGCGCCTACATGATCAGCTAACAACCGTTTATTAAGTCCAGTCCCAGGGGAACCTCAACAGGCAATAGACACACATGCTGGCAAAGCACTCATATACACAACAGTAAGCTAAAGCTAAAAAGGGTTTCTTAAATGTTGGGGCCAGACAGAAGGAAGGTTCAGTGGTCAAGAGCACTGGCTGCGCTTCCAGAAGACCTGGGCTCCATTCCCATCATCCACATGGTGGCTCACTTCTCTGCTGGCCTCCCTAGGCACTGGCACACACATAGTGCACAGACATACATGCAAGCAAAACACTGATACACACAAAATTAAAATTAAAAAATCTTTAAATTTTTTCATGGATGCTTTGATTTTCCTTTATGTTTAATGGCATCTATTTTTTTAAGATTTATTTATTTATTTTATGTATATGAGTACACTGTAGCTATCTTCAGACACACCAGAAGAGAACATCAGATCCCATTACAGATGGTTGTGAGCCACCATGTGGTTGCTGGGAATTGAACTCAGGACCTTTGGAAAAACAGTCAGTGCTCTTAACCGCTGAGCCATCTCTCCAACCTGGCATCTAAATATTAACAACCTTGGTTTAATTGAGATTGAATTGTCTTTTCTCTTTTCTTCTTTTTTATTTAACCTCAAAACCACTGGGCATTTTGTTGTTGTTATTGTTGCTGCTGTTGTTGGAGGTGCAGAAATTGTATCTAGCACCTCTTGCCTCATAGTTTTCCCTGTCATAAAACACTCTCCTACTACACGGTTTTGGTTTTCTTTTGAGACAGTATCCCATTCCACAGACTAGGCTGTTCTTGAACCCACTTTGTAGCCAGGCCAGCCTACAAGCCTCCTAAATACTGAGACTCTTGACATGCACCATCACCTTGGCTTATATGTCCTGCTTGCTTGCTTGTTTGTTTGTTTGTTTGTTTGTTTTTAAGACAGGTCACTCTGTAGCTGTGGTTGTCTTGGAACTCTGTGTACACCAGACTGGCCTCAAATTCACAGAGATCCACCTGCCTCTGCTCCTGAATGCTGAGATTAAAAGCCTGGTCTGTTACTTGTTTTTATGCCTTTCTAAACTGTGAGCCGAAGAGTGATGGTATACATAAACTAAGTAAATATATACTTAGGGCAGTACATATAAATGCATGAGGTTCCAATGAAGAGGTGCTGTCTTTCTCCTGACCCTGGTCCTGTAGGCCTACCCTCCCCTGCCCGTTGTCTCTGCTGTGCTGTTTGGATTCTCTTCCCAGTTCTTAATGTGGGCCTTTGTCCTAGAAAGGAGCTGTGATTGGTTGGTTTTGCAAGCTTACAAGGCTAAGCTACTGCAGAGCTGCAGATCTCATTGCAGTGCCAGTGTGCCCTCCCATCGTGAAGTGTGCCAGGGGCCTTCAGCTGCCTTTCTAAGATTGCCTGTCTAAGATTTCCATGCAGTAGCTATCACTTAACTGCTTTGGGCTTTTTAGGTCAGTCGGTGTCTCCAGTTCTTCCTTGTACTTCCTCTTGCACAGTTCTGATACCTTCCAGGTCTCATAGCTCAGGCTTGCAATTTCATAGGAGTCACAGCACTTAGATTTTTAACACCTGTTCATAGGGTTCAGTTTTGCTGTCATAATGTCTCAGTGTTTATGGAAACATTTGGGCATTTCAAAAACTTCTGCTGTCATTTGTTTGTGTGTAATCACATATTACGTATGATTACATGTATATATGATTGTATGTATATGTATTTGTGTATGTATGTTTGTATGTGTGTATGTGTTGTGGTGTTGGGGATCACACTCAAGGCTCGGTATGTGATAGACAAGTAAGTATCACTAAGATACACACCCCTTGACTCCCCAGTATATATTTTAACAACTTTAGAAATTTAGGTAAATATCCTCACACTCCTTCGTCAGGCTGCAATGCTCATCTTAGGTTGTTTTCCAGTTTACCTGTTTTCATAGGCTGTGATGAGCAGCTTTGTGAAATAATTTTCATAGATACCCATGATTATTAAGATTTACTTTTAGCCAGGTGGTGCACGCCTTTAATCCCAATACTCAAGAGGCAAAGGTACATGGAATTCTGTGAGTTCAAAGCCAGCCTGGTCTTCATAGCAAGTTCCATGCCAAACCAAGCCTACACAGCAAGACCTTGTCTCAAAAAACAAATAAACAATTGGTTTTTACCTTTTTTTTTTAAAGATTTATTTATTTATTATATGTTAAGTACACTGTAGCTGTCTTCAGACGCACCAGAAGAGGGCATCAGATCTCATTACGGGTGGTTGTAAGCCACCATGTGGTTGCTGGGATTTGAACTCATGACCTTCCGAAGAGCAGTCGGTTCTCTTCCCCACTGAGCCATCTCACCAGCCCAACAATTGGTTTTTATAAGTGAGTTTTGTGAAGTACAGAATAATCAAGTGTTTATGGCTTTTCTGTTAATGCAAATTATCAAACTGCCTTGCAGAATGGTTATACCAGCTAAGTCACTAGCAATGCACGTTCATGTGTATGTGTGCATTGTACATGTGTGAGTATGTGTGCATTGTACACGTGTGTATGTGTACATTGTAGATATGTGTATGTGTGCATTGTACAAGTGTGTATGTGTGCATTATACATGTGTGTGCGTGCATATCTGTGTGTGTGTGTGTGTGTGTGTGTGTGTGTGTGTGTGTGTGTGTGTGTGTGTGTGTAGAGGCCTGAGTTGATGTCATGTATCTTTCTTATTACTTGATAACTTATATTTTGAGATGAGGTCTCAGTTAAACCCAGGCTGGTCTCAAATTCACTGAGATCCTCCTGCCTCTGCCTCTCAGTTCTGGGAGTAAGGACATGAACCACCATACCCTGCCTCTTTTTCTGTTTTTTTGAAATTCCATTTAGTTATAAGCTCTGGGTCAGACACAGTTGAAATCCTAGCTTTCTTTTTTTAAAAAAAAAAAGTATTTATTAATTATATGTAAGTACATTGTAGCTCTCCTCAGACACACCAGAAGAGGGCATCAGATCCCACTACAGATGGCTGTGAGCCACCATGTGGTTGCTGGGACTTGAACTCAAGACTTCCAGAATAGCAGTAGGTGCTCTTAATTGCTGAGCCATGCCTTCAACCCCGAAATCCTAGCTTTCTGCACTTTCATGTTCTGCTGTTCCCCCGCTGGTATATCAGACATGCACAACTGTGCCCAATTTATGCAGTGCAGGGGATCAAACCCAGGGTCTTGCGTGCATTCTGTCAACTGAGCTACATCTGTAGTCAATCTTTTCAAAGGTCACAAATCATTTCATTAACATTTTACATTGGTAAGTACCAGTAGTGAATAGCAAGATGCTAAGTTTTTTCTCTATTTTTTTAAAGTCTTATTTTTTTTTAAGATTTATTTATTTTATGTATGAGTACACTGTGGCTATCTTCAGACACACCAGAAGAGGGCATCAGACCCCATTACAGATGATTGTGAGCCACCATGTGGTTGCTGTGAATTGAACTCAGGACCTCTGGAAAAGCAGTCAGTGCTGTTAACTGCTGAGCCATCTCTCTAGCCGGTTTTTTCTTAAAGAAAATACTGCCGGGCTGTGGTGGCACATGCCTTTAGTCCCAGTACTTGGGAGGCAGAGGCAGGCAGATTTCTGAGTTGGAGGCCAGCCTGGTCTACAGAGCAAGTTTCAGGACAGCCAGGGCTACACAGAAAATCTGTCTCAAAAAACAAAAACAAAACAAATAATACTAATAATAATTCTAAGCAGTCTTTTGTGGTTTTCCTATTGTAGGCTGGGTCAGTGCATGTAAGAATTCGACGAGATGCAAACGAACAAATGGTCCTTGCTCATGTGACCAACAGGCTATGCACACTGGTGTCCACTCTGACTGTTCAGATCTTCAAGGATGACTGGAGTAGGCCTGCCTTATCATCTGGGCCCGTTGCGCCCAATGTCCTAAACTTCTCAGACCACCACGTAATCCCAATGCCTCTGTTAAAGAACGTTGATGAGAGGACCCCTGTCACATCAACCCCAGCCAAGCCCAGCAGCCCACCCCCGGAATTTGCATTTAATACACCCGGGAAAAATGTGAGCCCAGTTATTCTTCTGAACACACAGACAAGGCCATATGGTCTGGGTCTTAATCGTGGGCACACACCATACAACAGTGTGTTCAGCCAAGGACTTGCATTTCCAGGAGTTGGAGCAGGCCAGGGGTTGAGGCCCACCTTCCCACATATACCAAGTAGGTATGGAATCAACAGGATGGGACAGCCAAGACCTTGACAGACTTGATAACTTATTGTTATGGGTAATATCAACTCCTTGCCTTCCAGTGTATTTAGTAATCCAACTTGCGTTGACTGTTCAACCACTTATATGTCAGATTATTCCAGGCTTGTTCATATTTCATAAAACCTATAAACTATATTTTTGTAACATGTTCTTGTGGCAGCGAGGTCTTTGAAAATGTCATGGGCATTAGGTAGGCCTCCCTCAAGACGTTGGAATGTCAGCTGCTTTCCAGTTGCCTGCACTGTGACAGGCTGCTCTCCAATAGTGAAGCCATGTGCTGGGTGGATCTGCATCTTACTAAAGATTCATAATTCCTTCAGTAAAATTTATAAACATGTTTCATGTATGGTGCCCATCTAAGGAAATGAAAACTTAAGTGTCCATTTGAAAAGTAAAATCTCTTTTATAGCTTTTTTAAGCTTAGTTGCTACATTTTTTGAGGTCCTCCCAAATCATTTGTTAAATAAAAAGTAAAAATTTCTATTGGGAGTTGTGAGGCATATTCTATGACATAGCACAAAATTATTATTGGTCTTTTGAAACAGGGTTTTGCTGCATAGACCAGGCTGGCTTCAAACCCATAATCCTCCTGCCTCAGTCTCCCACATACAGGGATTTAGGTTTTGAGCCACCATAGAAGTATGTCCTAAAATTTTAAGTAACAGGTTTTGAATAAAGAGGTTTACAGTTTTTTTCATTTACAGTTGTAGTACATTTGTACACTACAGTCAACACTGAGAATAGGGCTGGAGAGATGGCTCAGCAGTTAAGAGCACCGAATGCTCTTCCAGAGGTCCTGAGTTCAATTCCCAGCAACCACATGGTGGCTCACAACCGTCTGTAATGGGATCTGATGCCCTCTTCTGGTGTGTCTGAAGAGAACAATGGTGTACTTATATACATAAAATAAATAAATAAATCTTTAAAAAAAAAACCACTGAGAATAGAGGACAGCTGTTTATGAATGTAGTCCATTGTTCCCAGTGTTTTATTTTGGTTACAGACACCGGACCTTTGGTAAATGGAATGAGGTTTAAAAATCCCAGTGCTCTAGGATACATTTAGTCAACTGGCCACTGACCTACAATAGCCATGCTTTTGGTTTTGAGTGAGTTCATTATGTATGTAGTGATCCAACGTAAAGGAATAAACATCAAGAGAATGGACAACGACCCTTTAAGGCAGCCAGCTGGCGTTCCTGTAGCGTCCTGGACAGAGCAGAGTGTCGCTTCTAAGGAGGCTTCCAGATAAAAGAACAGATAGCAACAGAGATCAAGTCATCTATTCAGAGGCTCATGATGTCCTATAGAGACCAGTTGGGGAAGGTGAGGTGGCCAGCTAGTTCCTGACTGAACTTCCCATGCCTGAGTGAGCATGCAGCTCCAGTCTCATCCTGGGCCCTTTTCT
>NW_022196912.1:20048024-20051952 GCF_008632895.1 Mastomys coucha | reverse complement strand
ACTTAGAAATCCACCTGCCTCTGCCTCCCAAGTGCTGGGATTAAAGGCGTGCGCCACCACTGCCCAGCGCCCTTTTCTCTCATTAGGGAAACAATAGCAATCTCTCTTGGATATGGCTCCCCTTCTAGCTACTCTGTAGGATAGGACACGTTTTAACTCCTGGGCTGTTTGTTGTTCTCCAATCTCCCTGTCCATGTTAGGGAGGCAGCCCATCCCCAGGAAGGAGGCCTTGGAGAATGCTTTGAGACAAGTACATTTGGGTGTGAAGTGGGAGTAAGGGTGACCCCACTTCCACAGCAGCTTCTGAATGACCTTAAATACCATATGGCAGTAGAATGATAGAGCATATATTACATAAACACTGACAATCACAGAATTTTATTTGGGGTTCATTTTAATAGGCTAGTTTTAAATTTTTTTATTTTATGACCAAAGCATATCAAATATATATTTTATTGTAGAACTAGAAGTTTTAGTCAAGATATTTTTAACAGACTCCATGACTGGACTAGGCAAAAGGCTTTGATTGCAATCCTGGTGTGCTTGTATATCGATAGTTTGGTAATCGTGGGCACGGAAGTCATTTCTTTTCCCTGAGTTCTCTCCTTTGTACAGTTAGGGAGGGGGAGGAATGAGTTGATTTGCAAATTATTATCTGAAATTTTATAATTAAATCTGTACAATATGTGTCCAATTGCTAAGTAGATTCTATACTCAGAAATTTTTTTAACATGACCACAACATATAGACCAAGTGCTGCGTACAGCAGCACCCTTAAGGAACCCTGAGAACGGAAGGCAAACGGCAGGCTGACTCCATTTTCGGTGTTTTGTTCCCGGCTCTCCCAGGCTCTTTGGATTTTTACAGCTTTAGACAAGAGAGTTTTTTTTTTGTTGTTAGACTTTATGTGAGGGGTGGTTATTTGGGGAGGTGATAGACAAAAAGATAAGAGCAGGGTGTATCCCTCATACTTCAGTGGGGTACAAAAAAATAAGATACAGTTTTCCTTTTGTCCTTGGTTTCTGAGGTCAAAGTTGGAATCACAGTGATCACATGAACTCCTGGGAGACATTCTGAGTTTCGAGCCTCTGATTAAGCAGCTTTTAAACTGCCAGTTTTTGCTTGACTACAGAGACCCTGTCTTGAAAAACCAAAAAACAAAAAAAAAAAAAAGAATGCCTCTTTCAAATCTGAGAATGCTTTTCATGTGAGGACATACTCTATACATTCCAAAGTGTTTTAATTGCTGGGCGGTGGTGGTGCACGCCTTTAATCCCAGCATTTGGGAGGCAGAGGCAGGCAGATTTCTGAGTTTGAGGCCAGTCTGGTCTACAGAGTGAGTTCCAGGACAGCCAGGGCTACACAGAGAAACCTTGTCTCAAAAAAACAAAAACGAAAAAAAAAACAAAACAAAAAAATAACAACCAAAGTGTTTTAATTAAACAAGCTGAATTAAATAGCACATATGAAGTCTATTCTCTAGACAATTTTATTTCTTGGTAATTTAGTTGTCACATATTTATCAAGGACTTGTTGACCCTATATAGGCCAGGTACTGTACTAAGGACAGATGAACAGGGTAGCTCAAGGTTCTGTGACCCAGTATTCTTGGGGCCAAGTAACACAAACACACAGGTAAAAGGCACGGATGGAGATTGTCCTGTGTGGAGAGATGAGACCTAACACGTTTCTCAAACCCCTTCTCCTTAAGTATTTTAAAATTTTATTTAGTGTATATGAGTGTTTTGCCTGCATGGTACCCATCGAGATCAGAAGATGTTGGATCCCCTGGAATTGGAGTTACAGATGGTTGTGAGACACCTTGTGGTTGCTGCAAATCAAACCCAGCTCCTCTGGAAGAGCCAGTGCTCTTAACTTCTGAGCCAGCTCTGTGGCCCCACTTCTGCATGGGTTTTAGCGATCCACTGAGAGTGGGGGAGTCCCCATAGAATTTGGTGGCTTGGGTGCCTTAAGTAGTAACTAGTTTAAAGGTACCTTTAATAACGCTAATGTCGTCGTCATCAAGCTCCCAGCCTGAGAGCCTTGCCTCTTGCAGAAGAGCAAGCTTAGACAACACCTGACTAAGCTTCCTCACCAGCACTGCTTCTGGTAAGAACGCCTCAGTGCTAAAGTCAAAAAATACCAACTGCTTAAGATTCTCAAACACATCCATGAAGGAAAGCCAGCCATCACTGCTCACACAGTGTCCCGATAAATCCAACTGCTGCAAGTCTCTCAGAGGATACGTCTTCAAAAATTCACCTGGGTAAAGAAATACGTATTAGTTGAAAGAAATCCTAATCTAAAATAAAATGAGCTCTGTACACATACATGCACACATTGAGTAATTTTTCCATTTTAAAGTGACCGTGGCTAGAACAGTGTCGTGCCCTGGACAGAGAGTTTCTACAGGCATTCTGTGACTACCTGTAATATTCACAAAGTCTGGTGCCTCATGTCTAAGAACATCAATGATACTAGAATACAGTAGGCAAAGGTAAATGATGTATTTTACCTTACATCCAATTCCTCTGGGAAATGGAACATTAATTAAACATTGAGAAATGAGAGATGCTACTAGATATTAAGGAGTTGTTTTTGTTTGGTTTCAGACCCCGGGAGGGACTGAGGTGCATATTTTACATACCAAAGCAGACCTAGCCTCTAAATCTCCCAGCGTCCCTCAGTCCCTACCTGGTATACCCTGCCCCCAACTTTGAACTTTCCAGCCCATAGGCTGGGCTGCCCTCCCCCCCAGAGGCTCCTCCCTATGTTATCCAGACACTGTGGCCTCTAATTCCCCACGCTGTGTGCTCCTGACTTCTTTCCCCCTACCCTACCCACCCCCCCTTACCCCATGGTGACTTTTCTGGTCTTGGTCCTTGAGGCCAGTGAATTTGCCCACCCGAGAGCAGCTTCCCAGTAAACCTACCTTTAATATAATCTAATCTAATCTGGTTTAAATTGGCTCATTTCATCAGCGGGGAAGAAATAACCTATCAGTTTTCAAAACTGGGATGAACTAGGCAGTGCTAGGCCCTTTCATGTTTATAGAAATAAAGCTACTCCAGTGCAGGGTGATCTCTGCTTCCTTGCCATGCGAAAGGCCCTCCTGATACTCCACATTCAAACTGAAGAGGAAAATGGAAATCTCTAATGAAGCTGCTGTGTGTATTTATGAATATTAATGAATAAAAACTACTTGGATAGTTTACCTAAGAAAAGAAAGGAAAAGAAAAGAAAAGAAGTAAAACTACTTAACAGATTTATTCTGGGGTATAGGATATCCCTAGCTATAAACATAGGTGAACAAATGTCATTCAGTATCTAGAGGGTTTTGTTTGTTTAAAGCCTTCCTCGAGCATTCAGGGAGATCCTCCAGTCCCTAAAAATAAGCGTTCCTAAAAATGTGCCTCCTAAGAGAAGGAGGCAAATGCTCTGACTGACAAAACGCAGCAGGCGTCTCCGTTGTCCATTCCTTATTTCTGTGCAACTGCACTGGAATGAGGTGAATCCTACTGTATGAGAAAAAAAAAAAAAAAACCCTCACCATACACACACACCTGATTGCAGTATTTGAGAGTCAGGGACAGAAAAGTGAATTCAAGGCCTGCCCAAGCTATCTAGAGAACCCTGTCGTAAATAAAAAGCAAGTAAGAAAGGGCAAATTTTTCTTCCTGTTTGTTGCTGTTGTTTTGAGGCAAGGTTTTGCTAAATAGCTCAGGCTATCCTCAAACTCACTGCACTCCTCCTGCCTCAACCTCAAACAAGGTTAGAATCACAGGCTTGAGTCAGTACAATCAGCCTTACCCTGCACGGGGCAGTGAGGGGTTTGTTAGACTTTAAAATTGGGAGATAGATGTTACAACCTTAAAGAATGAGGGTTCAGGCTGGGCGGTGGTGCACACCTTTAATCCCAGCACTTGGG
>NW_022196912.1:20031318-20048014 GCF_008632895.1 Mastomys coucha | reverse complement strand
ATGTAGCCCTGGCTGCCCAGGAACTCACTCCGTACACTAGGCTGGTCTCAAACTCAGAGATCTTCCAGAGTGCTGGGATGAAAGGTGGTGCCACCATCACCTGGCTGCACTTTGGACTGTTGTTTAAGTAGGAAGAGATGCTCTCTCACAAAGCAGTACTGTCCCCACAGACAAATCACCAGAGCTCTGAGATGGTGCAAGTCTCTGATTCCAGAACTCTGGGAAGCTGAGGCAGGAGATAGCAAGTTCAGGCCAGCCTGAGCTACACAGTGAGCGTTGCAGGATATTTGGTCACAATGTGAACCCCCAGATTGTATTGTTTACTGAAAAAAAAAATCTGTTTCTAGTTGTGGTGCAGCTCAGCCTTAACACACAGCTTTAATCCCAAACAATGAAGGTAAAGTTTATTTGTAGAAGGAAGCACCCATGTTTGAAAGTGGTGTCTAAATTGACAGACAAAGTGATGAATCAGAGAAAGACTTGACAGAAAAGATATCGCCAACTCTCACAAGAAGAAGAAATTCTACAGATATGGGTTGAAGAGAGATCAAGCTAGATACTGGTGAAGATAGAATGAGCCAAAGAATGAGAAGAAGTCATAAGATGAGAACATACTGCTAGAGTTAGAGAAGTCAAGCAGAGCCATTCAGGAGAGGCAGAAAGAGAGAAGGCAGATCGAATCAGCCATCTTGGAGAGGAGCCAGAACAGCTGGGTTAAAGCAGCTAGCCAGAAAGACAAGAAAGGGGGGGCTTTTTCAGCAGTAAATCTCAAAGGCTGAAAACGTTCTAGGCCCAGATAAGACTGTATGGTGGCTAGAAACTTCCAGGACTAGACCTAGGTTAGCAGATGGAGGCAATGAGCCTCTGAGATGACACTTGTTTCAGCAGAATAAAAGTTACATTTAAACCCTGTCTCAAAAAAAAAAAAAAAAAAACCCTCACCAAGGCCATAACAAAGGCTAGCAAACAAATAAGAAAAGCTCTTGCCATCTGTAATTAAGCCTGCATGCAAAATAAGAAGTATCTATCTTGTGTAACCAGCTATGTTTACTGAGGCTTACCCAGGTATGCAGGGAGTGAGTGTACTCTTAGCCACTTTCAGGAAGCCTGTTGACCAGCTCCCCTGTTAGCAACCAGGCATCTCCACTACCTGCTCCAGGGATGCATCAATATCAGCATACGTCATCACTAGAGGCCAAGACGCAGCAGCTCATCCCTACTGTCACCAGGAGTCTGCATATCCTCCTGCTGCGTATGCGCTACCTTCCAATCCTTTCTGTTTTGCTCTCGTCTGTATAGTCTCTGTATACACCACGTGAGATCTGTCGCATGGTGTGACTTTGTTCTATCTGTCACATGGATCATAGCATGCCCAGTGAAGTCAGGGGATTAATTGGCAGATAGCATTGTGTGGCCTGTGTGTTTGCTAAGAGCACGTATGTGACACAGCCGTACCCAGTGCTTGCTCCATCGTCCTCCTCACCTTTGTGAGTTTAGCTTAGAAAAGCCCTTCTTAACAGATGCCTGAAGCAAAGGTACTCTGCTGGCTGCGATCGATCGGAAGAAGTGGAGGAAGTGGGCGTTCCCAGTGAACGTCTCCATTTCTCTGTGCTACCTGCTGCCGAGACCATCCTTGGGCCTCTTTCCTATGCTTTAACTCCCTTAGTTAGAAGACAAACTGCTACTCTAGGGTAGTGATCACTCATATCCCACATTCCCTCGCTGCTAAGTGTATCTAAGTTTTTGCCCAGCAAACAGAAACAGTAGTGAGGAGCATGACTTCCATGTCACTTTGAAAAGAATTAGCTTGCTTTTCTTTTCTTTTCTTCTTTTGTCTCTTCCCACTTGGCTGAAATGCCCACATGACAGTAACCTAGCTATGACCATGAAGTTGAAAATAAACCTAAGGAATGAAGGGGTAAAAATAACATCTGTCTGGGGAGGCTGCAGAACACAGCTGCCCCCTCTGCTTAGCCTGCACATCCGGGGAATGCAGCACGGGAAGGAACCGGCTGGGGTGCAGTCAGGCCTTCGCTGATGCTAAGTCTGCGCCCTGCCGCACAGGCTCAGTGGTCCTCACATTCCCTTTCTCATAAGTCCCCCAGCCTTCACAACTCACCTTCCTATTTTGCCACCTCTGCTGTGATACTCTGCACGTCAGGAATGCAAAATGTTTTGTTGCTTTGTTTTGTTTCCAGTTTTGTGGGCTTTCTCTCCCAAAGAGCAAGTTGTTTTCACGACCCAGTAAGAATTTAGAAACGTCAAAGCCTGCTCTGCGATGAGAGCGGAGCTGTTTCTGTGGCTGTCCGGTTCAGGTGGAGGACCTTAGCAGAGTGTCCTGGGTGATTGTCAGAACTGGTGCAGGTACGGACCGGAAATACAAACAACAGTTTGCATGGTCCAAGGACATGCCTTCTGCTGGTTGAATGTGGATCAAACTAGATCCAACAGGGTTAGAATCTGTGTATTTGGAGCTTGGCCGTCTGTGGGCTGTGGAGAATACAACTGGTACAATCTCACGCGCTTTGGGGTAAACTTGTCTAATACTGCCCTTCAGTTCACCTGAGCCAGTCAGGTCACCTAGTGTTAATTCTTGACGTGACCAAGTCTAGATTCACTTGGCAATGCTGTGGGGGACTGGTTATCTTGATTGCTTTAACGGAGGTGGTGGGGCCCGTCCACCATTGGTGCCATCATTCCCTGACTGGAGACAGGAAGCTGAACAGCCTGCATATACTCAATTGTTCTCTGTCCTGGATGGTGGGTGTAGCGTGACTGAGTAGCTTCCTCAAGCTCCTGCCGGTGATTTTCCCCGCTGTGGCAGACTGAAGTAGGCCCTAAGTGATAAACTGGGACACCATTCATTTAATCAGCAAACGTAAGATTATCTTTTGTGTACCACACACTCTGCACGGTCCCTGTCACTTAGGGTTTGAGTGAAGACACTCTAATAATTAGATGACAGGTAGGGTTCTACGGGAGGTGGACCAGGGGACCTGAGAGAGTACACAAAAGCAGCAGACAGTCCGACTCCACCTTGTTCCCAGGACACTAATATTTGGTCTTACATGCTCCAGAAGGAAGACTAGAAGCTTCTCAGGAGAAACTCAATCGCTTCCAAGAAGCAGAGCTACCTGGCATGCCTGGTTCCTGCCCTAAATAGTGAAGCTAAGCCATCAAAAGTCATCTCTGGGTCTGTGTTAAGTATACATACTGCTCTTGCAGAGGACCTGGATTTGGTTCCCAGCACCCACATGATGGTCCAGATCATCTATAAGCCCAATACCAGAGAATTCAACACTCTCTTCCAGCTTTTGTTTTTTAAATGTTTTACCTGCAAGTGTGTCTGGGCTAGGGTGTTGGCTCCCCTGGAGTTAGAGTCACAGACAGTTGTGAACTGCTGTGAACTGTGGTTGCTGGGAATTGAACCTGGGTCCTCTGGAAGAGTAGCCATGCTCTTAACCAGTGAGCCATCTCTCCAGAGACCCCACCCCGACCCCTTTTCTGGTTTTATGGACACCAGGCACGTGGTGGTTCACATACTTATATGCAGGTAACACTCATATGCATAAAATATAAAAAGTGTAAAGTCACCTTCTCCCTTAGACAAAGAGTTTTCTTTCTATCAGCTCACTCCTTGCTCTAAAGTAGGAAATGAACAGCTAACTGAGAGCAGACTCCAACAGAGAAGACCAAGTTTCAACACCCACAGAAAAGGGAACACAGAAAAGGCCTGTTTCCTGCTGCTGGGACAGAACAAGAACACCACAGGCTGGCTAACTTACAAACACCAGAAATGGACTGACTCACGTCAGAGTTGAGGAACTAACATCTGGCCAGGGCCTTTTTGCTGACTGTCCCCAGGCAGGGCAGGGGTGAAAAAAGCAACAAGATCTCAGGCTCAAGCCTTCTGCAGTTTGCATGAATTTTCCATGAGGGTAGGCCGGTGATCTAAAAATCCTTCTCTGAGTTCCTACCGTTAGGTATCAAACCAGGACAAATGACTGACTGAGGTGCCTAATATTAAAGCAGACCTGGCCACCAGGTTCTCCAACATCCCTCAGGCCCCTACCCATTTCTGGGTGTGGTTAGCATACTCCAACCCTTGCCCTGAACCCTAGGTGTGCTGCCTCAACCCCAGCTGCCCTTCCCTGTATAATCCAGCCAGCCATTTGGCTGCTCTGGTCTTTTATTTGTTTATTTATTTATTTATTTATTTATTTATTTATTTATTTATTTTTAAGCTTCCTGGCCTCTTGATCTCCTGGCTCTCCCCAGTTCCCTCTCCTTCTCTCCTCACACGGCCCTTCTCAGGGTCCTGTTTACTCTGGACTCTCCCAGATGTCTCTACCTCTGGTTCTGCTCTCCCTTTAATCTACAATAAGGCTCCTCCAACATACCAAGGGGCAGTCAAGGCCGCCTTTATTTCTTTTTTCCATCGGCCCACCTCCTAGCACTACTGCACTAGAACTTGTTTTATGCATGTGGTGTTAGGAGACACATTCAAAACATAACATACAGCAACATAGGAAACAAGAAGGAAGACAAAAACTTCAAAAATAATCATTGTTCCCATTGATTAACATTCAATAGAAATAAGATCCTAAAAACTAAGAAAAAAAGGCCCATGAGATGGCTCAGAGTAAAGGCTGCCTCAGCCTCCTGAGGATTGAGATTAAAGGCCCAATTAAGCCTTCTTAAAGTCAGCCCGTGTCCCCTTGGCTCTGTTTGGCTGTACCTACCTAAACTTCTAATCTCTTCATCTCTGAGTCTCCAGTTTTTCAATCCAAGTCTGGCAAGCCCTGGGGCCTCCTCCAATTGCTTCAAGAGTTTGGGTAGGCTGATGCACACATCCCAGCACCAAGGCAGCATCAACGTGGTGAGCTGTTCCAGGACGCCAAGCCTGCCGACTTAAAAGAAAACAGTTCAGGACTGGCATCATCTCAGTCCAGCAGGATGCAGATGAAAAGTGGTCTTTATGTTTGGTAGCCCTGCAGGCTACTTAGCCTTTAGTGAGAATCTACTCTTTATTTTATTTTTATAAAAGGTATTCAAATACAGAAACACTGTAACATAATGAAACTCTTACTAATAATCCAACCTTCAGTAAACCACAAATCATGGGCTAAATGACTTAACCCTGACCAGACACCTATATTTTTCTCAAGTGAATCCCAGACAAATGTCTGCCATTCTGTCATAACCACATGCCACTATAGCACTTTAAAAATCTTATCACTCTAGTAAAATTGAAAGGGGAAATAAGCCAGGCATGGTGGTGTACACACTCAGTCTCACTCAGCAGGAGCCAAGAGCAGATCTCTGAGTTCCAGGACGGCCTGGTCTACAGAGCTAGTTCCAGGACAGCCAGGGCTACACAGAGAAACCCTGTCTCAGGAGGAAACAGAGTGGCATGGACCGCCAGGGGAGAAATGGTTACTTAGTTATCAGATAAAACAGCGGCTTGCAGTAACCTGGCTTAAAAAAGAAAAATCTCCTAAGCCCCACCCCATCCTTCTCTTTTCTTTGAGACCAATTTCTGGCTAGCCTGGAACTCACCATGGAGACCAGGCTGGCCTCAGACTTACGGAGATCTGCCTGCCTATTTGCTTGCTGGGGTCAAAGGAGTACACCATCATTCCTGGCTTGGATTTCTTGTTTGTATCTTTTGGATGTGGCTTTGGTAGAAACTTAAGCCCACCGGTGATGTAATGGTTAAAACCAATGCTGAAAACCCCATATCTCTGTAGCTGCTCAGAGCCATGAGGAGAACTCCACTAAGCCTGACACAGTGAACCTTTCTGATCCTCTGCTGTATTACATGGTCGCTTCCCTGCCTCATTTTCCTGTAACAAAATGATCAGAATAAAAACCTTTTTGATACCAACAACATTCAAGAGGTAGAGCCAGATGGATCTCTGTGATTTCAAGAACACCCTGTCTTCTTAGAGAGTTCCAGGCTGCATAGTGAAACGCTTTTTTTAAAAATAAATAAATAAATAAATAAATATTAATTAATTAAAATTAAAAAAAAATCTCCAAATGTTTCGCTCATCTGAGAGCTCATGTATAGTCCCTAGCTGCAACCAGACAGCATAAGAATATTGCAGTCCAGGCTGGAGAGATGGCTCAGTGGTTAAGAGCACTGACTGCTCTTCCGGAGGTCCTGAGTTCAATTCCCAGAAAACACATGGTGGCTCATAACCATCTGTAATGGGATCTGTTGCCCTCTTCTGGTGTGTCTGAAAACAGCAATAGTGAATTCATACATGAAATAAATATTAAAAAGAAGAAGAAGAAGAAGAAGAAGAAGAAGAAGAAGAAGAAGAAGAAGAAGAAGAAGAAGAAGAAGAAGAAGGAGAATATTGCAGTTCTTGGACAACTGCATTGATAAATATGTGTGTAAACCAATCTTATGAGCCTGGGGCTAGGAAAGCCTTATCACCAAGTCCTTCAGCATTTTTAGGATCAAACACTGGCTTCCTGGCTGCGGGCAAACTGGAGGAGCCTCAGGTACAATAAGGATGTGCAAACTGATGGCTCCAAAGGCACAAGCTTGGGCTTGGAGAACTGGTTCAGCAGTTAAGAGCAGGTACTATCCTTGTGGCGAATCTGCATTCCATTCTCAGTACCCAAGACCATGCCATGATGCCTGTGACTCCAGCTCCAGGAGACCCAGTCGTCTCTTCGGCCTCTGTAGGCACCTACACTCATGTGTGCCTACTTCCTGCACACGAGTGTGCACACACAAACATCATTTTTTAAGGGTTTTTTTTTTTTTTGGCATATGAGTGTTTCGCCTGCATTTATGTCTATGTACCCATATGCCTGTTACCCACAGAGGCCAGAAGAAGGCATCAGGTTCCCTGGAACCAGAGTTACAAATATTTGTGAGCTGTCCTGTGGGTGCAGGAGAACCAAACTCTGGTCCTCTGACATAGCATCAAGTGCTCTTAACCACTGAGTCATCTCTCTAGCTCCCAAACTAAATAAATCTTTAAAGAAAGACATTTCTGGGTGTGATGGCGCACACCTTTAGTCCCAGCACTTGGGAGGCAGAGGCAGGTGGATTTCTGAGTTCAAGGCCAGCCTGGTCTACAGAGTGAGTTCTAGGACAGCCAGGGCTACACAGAGAAACCCTGTCTCAAAGAAAAAAAAAAAAAAAAAAAAAAAGCCAAAAAAAGAAAAAAAGAAAAAAGAAAGAAAGAAAGAAAGAAAGACATGGGCCTACGTTCCTTAAAGGCAGTTTAAGATAGGGCCAAACACTTCTCCTAAGAAAGATGCATCAGTAAGGTGCCCATGGGTACAGAGGGTTGCTAACCACGCAGCACTCAGTAGAAAGCATGTTGTGTGGGCAGAGCCGTGCTCCTTACTCAGTTCCTCTAAAGCCTCATTTCCGTCCTTTTCCAGGTAATTTTCTGATATATCGAGAATACTCAGCTTGACCAAATTGTGAAGATTCTGTGCTGAAAGAAAAACCAAACAAAAAGATTTTCAGGTAGCCATATACACATTTTTAAACCTCTTTAGAATTCTGTGTTCTTGTCTTTGCTGGTGACAATACACAGTGTCATTTGACTTGATTGACTGATTATTTCTCAAAGGAAGTGGGATGGGTGGAACCCTCAGTTTCCATGGCAACAACTATTAAGTCCAGGGCACATAAAGCCTGAAGCTGCATGGAATATAGTGTTTGTAATAACAGACACTCCATTGTAGTTTACTCTTTATTGACTGTGACTTGTTTGTTTGTTTAAGACAGGTCTCATTGTGTAGTCCCAGCTGGCTTTGAACTCTCAAACTCACAGAAGTCCCCCTGCTCTGCCACCTTAGTCCTGGCACTGAGCTGGGCATCATCACACCTGGACATTTTGACACAGCTGTTTGAAAAGAGACCAACTCCCCTGCCAGGCAGTAGTTGCGACGCCTTAAATCCCAGCATCAGATCCCCAGGAACTGAAGTCACAAACGGTCGTGAGCTGTCAGAATGGAATCCAAGTCCTTTGGAAGAATACTCAGTGGTCTAAACTGCTGAGCCATCTCTCCAGCCCCCAAAGTCTAAATTTTAAGACATACCTGAACCGAACAGTTTATCCAAAAATATGTAAAATTTTCTCTATAATTAGAATGCATAACATTTGGGAACTCAAAAGACTGAACTGTTATATTATTGTGCTCCAACTCCGTCTTAGCAGAGCAAAGGGAAGAATAGAAGCCTGGTGACATTGAGGCAATCCTCCCCATTCTCCATATTTCCTTTACCCATCTATCCAAGGGACGATTAGACAGTAACACTATGACAAGAATAGTGAAATTGTTTTTTTTTAATGTCTTACTTTTCTCTTTCTCTTAAGGTTATATCTTCAACTATTATATAATACTCTGCCACTAATAATTTAATTCTGATTCATACAAAGCTCATTAAAAATGAACCAGGTTAATCCCAACACTTGGGAGGCAGAGGCAAGTGGATTTATGAGTTCGAGGCCAGTCTGGTCTACATAGTGAGTTCCAGGACAGTCAGATATGCATAGAAAAATCCTGTCTCAGTGTAAAAAAGAGAGTGGGAGCGGGGCTAAGTCAGATAATACATGTATCACATTATCTTTGTCAGTTTCTCTTAAGATTAAGTTTGCACGTAAGATATTGTTTACATTAGTGTACAAATGTCAAGTATCCTGTTGTGCATTCAGAGAGCCGGGGCACGGGTTACAACGGTTACCTAGAATTTTCACAGAATTTGCAGTCATACAGCAGGCCACCAACTTCATCTCTTGTAGATCACAGGGTTCTTCTGAGAGAGACTTGACTATGTAATCCACTCCCTCCCCAATGTCAGACAAATGAGTCAAATGGAATAAACGCATCTTCTTCAGGTTTCGCAGGCCTTGTGCTACAAGGAGATGCAGAAGGAATACATGAGCGGAGGAGTTTATCTGGTTAAATACAGATTGGTGGAACACAATGAAGACAACAATGTAGAAACTCTTCTGTGCTCTTTTTTCTTTAAAAAATATATTGATGTATATCTTTGTTTTCTAGGGAAGGAGCCTCTTGCTACTCAGCCCAGGCTGGCATTAAACTCAGGAGCCTCCAACCACAGTTGCCCCGCATCTAGATCCCAGACATTATCTCTCCATAGACTCCTGCTACAAAGACCAATGGGGCTAATTTTTTTCTAACACCTCATGGTCTTTACTTCCCTCAGGAGGCTGAATGCAGAGGGACAGCAGGTGCTGCAGCGCTGTGGAGGGCTCATGCACCTGCACAGCCTGAAAGACCCTGCTTTGAACATCCTGATACAGGTTCAATGACCACCACACCCAGGGTGGAGTGTCCAGCCAGTGTCAGTGGTCGCCTTCTACCAGCAATACAATTGAAGACAACAGAGTGCCCTTCATTCTTAGCCCTGGGATTGATGTGGAGTTTATGATTGAGTAGGTAGAGCTTAAATATACATCCTGAGTCAGCAGGACACATGTAAGAAATACAAAGTGACTTTTGGGGTCCCATCTGTCTCCTTTTCCTCCTTCTCCTCCTCCTCCTCTTCCTCCTCCTCCTCCTCCTCCTCCTCTTCCTCCTCCTCCTCCTCGTCCTCCTCCTCCTCCTCCTCCACTTCTTGGGCATTAGAGCTTTAACCCAGGCTTCATGCATCCTAAGGCAAATGCTCTACCATTGAGCTGCATCCCTCAGACCAGGGCTTTATCAATCCCCATGGTTCAGAGCTTAGGAGAAATTGCAGGTAATGTATGTGAGGCATTCAGTATGTATAACACAGTAAACTGTCAGTGAATGCTATCTGATGTTATGGGAGGTATATATGTGAGCTTTGTGGTCATTCAGACCTCTAGATTCACTGTCCCATAATTGTATAAACTTAGACAAGTGATTCAGCTTTTCAGTTATGGCTTTAGGAGGTCATTAGTCCTACACACTAGGCCTATCCTGGAGGTTTTGGTGAGATAAAGTGTAAAAACTACGTAGTGTAGTTGCAGACCTAGTGGACAGCAACTCTCTACTGCACAGTAATTATTACTGACATCATTATTCTGCCTTCTTTACAGTCAAATTTGATTGCTTATTTTTATCTTACTTTTATTTAAAAATATTTTATCCCATCTTTTTGTGTGGGGGAGCCTGTAAGCCTTGGCACCAGATAATGACCCAGAACAACTTGCAGGAGTCAATTCTCTTCTACCATGTAGGACCTGGAAATTGAACTCAGCATGGTAGTGAGTGCCTTTAGCTTCTGAGGCATCTCACAGGCTCTCGTTTTTGTTTATTTGGTTTTGATTTGTTTTCAGACTGGGTCTTACTGTTAGAGTTCAAGAATTGCTGAAGGAGGACCCCAGACTCAAATAGTATGCAAAAGCAAAGAGCGTTTATTCAGCTGAATTTCCTGCATGCAGGGGACTTCTGGTGGACTCCCAGGCCTGGCTTTTATTGTCAGTTGGGGGAATCTAAGGAGGAGTTATGTGCCCTTTTACCTTGAATGTAAGGATCAATGTACAATTATTCTACCTAGGATAACCTTGAACTCCCAGAGATCCACCTGCCTTTGGTCTGAGAGCTGGGAGTAAATGCGTGTGTCACCATACCTGGCAAGTTTTGTTTCCATTTTTGTTTTAAGAAGAGTTCCCATTTAGCCCAAGTTTGCCTAGAACCTACCCTGTAACCAAGACTAGCTCCAAACTCCTGATTCTTCCACTTCTACTTCCCAGGAGCAGACACTACAAGAGTTTATCTAGCTACATTTAGATTTCTTTTTATTTATTTATTTGTTTATTATTTTTTAAAGCCTACAGCACCTGGTATTCCCAGGTGGTCTACCATCCAAGTACTACTAACCAGGCCCAACCCTGCTTAGCTTCCGAGATGAGACGAGATCGGGCACGTTCAGGGTGATATGGCCGAAGAATCTAGATTTCTTAATAACAAAAGCAAACTATCCCGTAGTGTACTCCTGAGATCTTTGGGCAGATTAGCAAATCATTCTAGGAACTGATAACTTTCTGTAAAATGGAAGCACTGAAGTAGATGTGTTCCAGCCCTTTCCAGCTCCGATATTCTATGGAACCTATAGGTATGCAATGCGTGTTTACTGAATTCTAAATTAATTTGATTCTCCTATAAGTACAGCCACATTTTATAGAGTTTATTTGGGAAGGAGGCAAAATGATGAACAACGCTGAACAAAGAGAGAAGCAGGTTAGGTAGGGCTCAGGAGGGAAGAGAGAGCAAAAAGAGTGGAACTGAGAATAAGAAAAAGAAAGAGGAGAAGCAGAGGTACCTCAGAAAGGTGGGTTCCCCTCAGCCCTCCCTGTTCCCAAGGCCCCAGACTCTGTGGTAACCCCTGAGCTCTGCTTGTGTCCTGGGCTCACTTCCCTGCATCTCATTCCTCTTTTAAAGTTTTACCAGTGAAACAACTCTGAACTTTTAAATCAGCCTGGGAAAGGAAAATGAGACATGTGATGACTTCCTCTTTCTAAATAATGTCACACATAAATGGAGTAAAGCTGGAACAAAATTTTGCAGAAGGCTTGTCCTGGGAGAGGGAGAGTGTCCCAAGAAACCTAGGTGGTGACAAGTTCACGAAGTAGATTGCTAGAGCCAGGAAGACTGCTCAGTGAGTGGACACAGCACATGCACAAGGGCCTACATCAAACCCTCAGAATTCACGGAAAGTTAAGCATCTAGCTTGCATCTCTAATCCTGGTGTTTCTACAGAGAGTGGGAGATGGAGACATGGGAATCCCCAGGAGCCTGTGGGCCATCCAGCCACAATACAGAGTGCAGCAAGAGACAACAAAAAGACCCTGCCTCAAACAAGGTGGAGGGTAAGGACAGCTACTTCTGGCCTCCTGTACTAGATGTTGTCTGTTGCTATGAAGTGACACCATGGCCAAGGCAACTCTTATAAAGGAAAGCCTTTAATTGGGGCTGGCTTACAGTTTCGGATATTCAGTCCATTTTCATCACAGCAGGGAGCATGGCAGCACACAGTCAGACATGTGCTGGAGTAGCTGAGATCTCTACATTCTGAGATCTCTCCCTGATCCACAGGGAGCAAGAAGACAGAGAGACAAAGCCTGGCAAGGGCTTTTGAAACCTCAAAACACACCCCCAGTAACACACTTACTCCAACAAAGCCATGCTTCCTGATCCTTCTAATCCTTTCAAAGAGTTCCACTCCTTAGCAACTAAGCATTCAAATATATGAACCATGGTGGTCTTTTTTTTTTTTCTTTGGTTGTTCGAGACAGGGTTTCTCTGTGTAGCCCTGGCTGTCCTGGAATTCACTCTGTAGACCAGGCTGGCCTCAAACTCAGAAATCCACCTGCCTCTGCCTCCCAAGTGCTGGGATTAAAGGCATGTGCCACCACTGCCCAGCCATGGTGGTCATTCTTATTCAAACCACCACCCCTCCCCATGAGGCCAGTCCATGCACATACCTGCCCCCACACATGAGGATCTTGCCATCTATAGGTACAGCCAAATAATCATAAACCAACCATTCTTATAAGCAAACCTACAATAATAAGAATATTAAGGAAACAAAAATCTGACCTAGGCTTTTAGCATCTTCCTCGTTCATCCTAATGTCATCCAGTGTGAGTTTCACAAGATTCTTCAGATTACCCAAGCTGTCAACCAGACCACCTGCCAAAGGAAATCAGATCAGCATGTTTTCACTTCCTGAATGCTGTCATTAGTTACCATCACTGCCATTCCTATTACCAACCCGATTTTAGTTATCACAAAGTGCAGGAAGGGCTGCTATGAGAGTCACATGAAGGTGGCTATTTGTGGGAAGCACAGCTTAGAATAGGCAGTGGAGAAACCATAACAGTCATCATATGGGTCTATTTTCTTCCATGGAAAGAAATAAGGAGGCCTGGTCACCTGGAGTGCCAGGGTGAAAAGTGCTTAATCAACCTGATCTTTCTGCTATCCTACAAGCCATCCTTCCTGGATCCCTGGATCCTGAGCATTATTTAGGCCCTAATTCTGAGCTTTGTCTCAAGTGAATAGAACACAATCCTATGAAAGAGGCCACATGTAAGAAAGAGACCAATAGAATCTACCCTTGTACTTGTCACAGATGCATCTCTAAGCCCTAGCCCTGAGGTCTGGTTATCAGTCAATGGAACTCATTCTTCTAGTAAAGGTCATAGGTACAAGCTCGACTATGTTCCAATGTGTAAGGAAAATGAAGCACAGGGTGAGTCCCTGGATATCTATACCCAGCGTCTGAACCAATGGCATGGTCCCAAGTTTCCTTATCTCTTCCAAGTTTGCTTTCCAGCTACTGGTGCTAAGTGTAGAAACTTGTCCATCCAAAGTTATTTTGTCAAAAATGGGTATTGTAGGGGCTGGAGACATGGACCAACAGGTAAAGGGCACTGGCTTCTCTTCCAAAGGACCCAGATTCAATTCCCAGCACCCACATGACAGCTAATAACTATCTGTAACCCCAAGATCTGACAACCAAACACAGACATACATGCAAGCAAAACACTAATACATATAAAATAAAAATAAGTTAAGACAAAAAGATTCATTTAAAAATGGATATTGTACTCAGCTATAAGCATGTTGTTTAAATATAATGGAATTAAGCAGAAAGATAAAAGGTAACCAGATGCAATGCCCATGACTACAGTCCCAGCACTTGGAAGGCTGAAACAGGAGGATTGCATTAGGTGTGAAGCCAGCCTGGGCTACATATGAGACCCTAGATTGAAAGAGGAACTGAAGAAGAGTAGAGGAGAGGAGAGAAGGAGATGAAAGTTGGGTGGGGAGGAGAAGAGAGAAGAAAGGAGAGGAGAAGAAAGAACAGAAGAGAGAGAAAAGGGGAGGAAAAGAGAGATAAAAAACAAAACAAAAACAACAACAACAATAAAAAAAAAAAAAACAAGTAAATCTTTGGCAGCTGAAAAGCTCCAGAGATCGACTGGGGGCAGGAACCACAGAGAGTGATAAACCAGGCTTTATACTGCACCTAGGAAATAAAACACACTAGAAATGTTGCCAGAAGCCTCGATGCCACTAGCACTTGCATAGTACCCACCAATCTTGACTGGTTATGTTCTTCGGATGTGCCCGTACCTGGCAGCCGTTGAGTGTGCAGGCGGTGAATGCTTAAGTTCTGGAGGTTTGTCACAGATGTAATGTGCTGCTCGTCATCCGTGGTGAGGGGACTAGCTTCCACCATGAGGGAATGGATGTGCTTGCAGGCTCTAAGGACAGAGCTGAGCTTTCCAGCCACGGCTGCACATCTCTTGACATACAGCTGGAGGTTGGTGGCAGAGCTGAATATCTTCCCCAGATATTTGATATCTTGTTTATTCAATTTGCTAATATCTCGGAGTGTAACCTCTAGACTCTTGAATTCCTGCTTCCAGTTGAAGAACAAAGACACAGCCCTGTGGGGAATGTAGGTTTCTGAGGGCCCTTCCATGTGAATTCCAGGGCCATTCTCTCCCTCCTTGTCCTGAGACACTGTAGTGCTCCCATAGAAATCCAGCTTCACGAAGTCCAATGCACTTGCACAATTAGGCAAGTATTTAAAGAAGTCAAATAAGTAATCGGGGATGTTTTCCGAGTTGATGTATAAACTTTTACCTTGAAAGAAAGCTTCAAATTCTTCGCTCAGAGCTGATTGAGATATACTCTCCGAGAATAAATTGATGCCACACTCTACAAAGGAATTTATATTGATGGCTTTCAGAACATCTTGCTCAGTGGTATTTCTCAGGCTTTGTATTGATTCCTGCCTCCAGAGAGGCCTCTTGGTGACAGAAAGTCCTTGTAGGCTGCCATGCTGATATACCATTGCAAGGTGCCTCATGACAGCCCTGGTTGCTTCTGTGGATGACCCACACGTATACAAGAGCAGATTGCCATACAGGGATGTGATGTCAGAGATGGAAACCATTTTCTTTAAGTAGCTGTTCCCCTTGCTCACCTCCTCTGGCTCTCTGGATATCAGCAAACTGCTGAGTCTCCGACCTGCTGTGTACTCCTGAAATGACTTATGAAAGAATTTATACTTGGGCTTCAGCCTCTGAGCCGTGTACTTACAGAGCAGTCCAGTTGTCACCAGGACATCCTCATTCATGCTGGACACATCCTCGGGGTCAAAATCAAACTTGTGGGAGAACACACCTTCCAGGGCCAGGTCTCCACAGTAATCTAGGCTTCTGACAAAATCCCTCGAAGTTCCACCTCTGTGTCTGTGCCTGTTTTTCTGTATCAGGAGGTCGTAGAGGGTTCGGAACAGCATGGTTTGTGTGTGAGCTTGGAATTCCTTTCTGCCCATCTGGATTGCACAGGTGATCACCACAAAGAGAGGGGTCTTTATCAGATTTCTTAAGCATCTGGACTCCTGGATCTGGCACCACAGACGTTCAGCCAGCTCATGTATAAGCACTTCCCCGATGAGACGTTGGGCATTGTCTTTGGTCATATCTCCCACCTCTGCAGTCAGGGCGCCAACGTGTCTGATATGTCTCAGGCACTCTGTGGTGGTGGTGACAATGACCATGTTCTTGAAACGATGGTTTTCCTTTATCAGGGCCTCTATTTCTGGGCAGTTCTGGGGATGGAATTCATTGTAACCATCGAGAAGAAAGAGGACCTCCTTGTGTAGTTTCAGCAGCAGAGCCATGAAGGTTGGCTTGCTGATGGAGTCAGGTATGTTCAGGAGCTGATCACACAGCGTTTCAAACAGTCCACCCCTGGCACTGCTCAGGCGGATGAAGAAGACCAATTTGAAGCCCTTCAGAGCCCTGCACTCCCCAGAGGCCCAGAGCATGGCGATTCTCTGCAGCAGGGTAGACTTCCCTTTACCAGACTCCCCTTCAATGAGGCAGGGGCTCTTAAGAGCCTCCAGCAGGCTGCCCAAAGTCAGCTGCTCCACGCGGTGATGACGATGGTCCTTCTTCCACAAGACAGGTTCTGTGAAGGTTCTCCTCAGATTAAAAATGATGTCAATATCTCCACCCAGGGGATAGAAGTTCAGAAAAGCGGGGCTGTCATATAAGTCCTTTAAATTCTGGGCCAAAACATTCAAGTCTTCTTGAGCGATCTGATAAAAAAGATCTGTTAGGAAAAATATGATGTTATAGAGGTCATGATTTGCATCTCGAAGCCTGAAGCTCAGGGGACAAATGGCAGAGATGCCAAGAATCAGCTGGAGGTCACTGACTTCTTTCCCTAGTTCTAAGATACCAAATACCTACCGATTGCCCCCGGCACCCTCCCCCTCATTCCCTCTCTCTCTCTCTCTCTCTCTCTCTCTCTCTCTCTCTCTCTCTCTCTCTCTCTCTCTAACCTTTTCTTTCCTTGTCCTTGCCATCATGACAGCTGCAAATTGGAAACAAGAGGAGCCTTCATTTTAGTTAAATGAAGTTAAACTTCACTTAGTTAAAGAAAGGGAACGATTTGGCTGAGAGTGTGGGATGGGGTAAATTTCAGCCAATTATGCAATCTGTTCACTTAAAATAAGTAAAATGAGGTATAGCTTGATAAGGAGGGAATTACTGTCATGTGGAAAGTCAAGTGGTAGCTTTCCATGGTACTGCACCACGGGGTAGGTAGGTAGCTGGGCCATTCACCTGCAGATGGCCAGTCAAAGATGGTTTGCTTAGCCAATTTGTGTTCCAGTTGAACTTTTGTTTTTAGACAGAGTCTA
>NW_022196912.1:20019961-20031308 GCF_008632895.1 Mastomys coucha | reverse complement strand
GTGTGTGTGTGTGTGTGTGTGTGTGTGTATGTATATATATCCTGGTCTGCTTCACTCTTCCCATCCACTTGTCACAGCCTCCCTGAGGCTTCCATGCCACTGCACCTAGCATTCTGGTTGTATTTTAAGTGAGAATATAGTTCCTCATTTCTGGCCCAGCTCTGAGGTTACTTACATGGTTTTGGTGTCAAGTATCTACTGGGAATGACTCAAAGACCTTGGCCAGCAATACAGAGATGAAGGACAAGTTCTATGGAAGGGACTTGAGTGATCTTAATGGTTTACTCCTTTTAGTGGGACAGAGGTGAGCAAGGCAATACTTACTTTGTCCAGTTAAGTCCTGATACACAAAATAGTCCCAGTTTTCAAGACTCTTAAGAAAGAGGTTGCAGGCCACTGAGCCCTTCTTCAAAATCATATGGACGATCTTCCGTGCAGCTTCCTGCTCCACAGGCTCATGGTGAATGATGGCAACTTCTTGATCGTTGAGAACGTTCAATGCAAAGAGGTCATCACATATTTGCTTTGTAACTGTTATGCCCATCCTTTGAATAAGGGCTTGGCTCTTGTCCTTTATAAAGTTCACTGGAGATGGGGGTAAATATTTGCTCATTTGTTCATGTATTTATTTTACTCTACATGAAATAAACATATCTGTTGCCAGTGTATCAGAGTTGCATATTTTTCTTCCTGGCTCATCTTGAACTATGGGTATATCCAATGCATTTGGACTTAAGAAGTACGTGTAAAACTCTACAGCCATAACTTCAGTCTGTGAGCAAGTCAGTTTGCGTTGGTGATAAGGTAAGGCAGGTAATTTTGTCCACTGATATGAACCTCAAGTGAGTGCCAGGTGTGGTGGCACCCATCTTTAATCCCAAACTCAGGAGGCAGAGGCAGCCAGATCTCTGTGAGTATAAGGCCACCCTGCTCTACAAAGTGAGTTCCAGGATAACCAGGGCAACATAATGAGTCCATGTTGGAATCCAGAACCAACATGAAAAGAATAAAAGAGTTCTTCTGGAAATAGGAGTAAGAAATGGACAGGAAAAGATTAAAGGAGATAAGAAGAGGTAGGCTAGCCAATACTGTACCGTACCCACGTGGGAGAAGTAAAACATTAGACAACACGAGGTCTGGTCACTCAGTCATCTTAAATTTAATGCTATTCCTTTGTTCCCGCAACAGGTAAAATACCTGGGGCAAACCCTTCCCCCAAACTATGTCAGTATAACAGTCCAATCAGAAACTTCCTTCTTGCTCAATGGAGGTGGAGCTACTGAATGTAGCCGCTTCCACTGCGCTGCTTTACTGTTCGGGCTTTGGGGAGGGAGTCCACAAGTCCAGAAGAGACAAGGAGAGGGAGCAGCATAGGGAAGAAGAAGAAGAGGAGAGCAGGAACGGGAGTAGAAAGGAGAAGGAGGAGGGCAAGGGAGAGGAGGGTTTTGAAGTAAATGAATGACTCTACCCACCAAGCATAAGAGCCATTACCATCCTACTCAGAGCAAGAGACTCTCACAATATTGTACCTGTTCACATTCTCCCTTAGAAGGAAGAATCAGGGGGGATCACTAGTCAGTTATTCTTTCTATGTCTCTCTCCCAGCCATTCTGCCTCAACTTCACACTGACTTGGGAGGTGCTGGGCTAGAGAGTGGAAAGTTAAATGGAGAGGGACTCTATCTATTATATAGGGAATTGTCATCCACGCTAATACAGGTGTGGCAGAGATGTGGGCGCCTTGGGGTTAACACTTACCTGGACCCTGACGAGTAAGACCAACAAGCCTATTGGTTCAACAAACTAGACAGACTTTAGTCTATTATCAGAGCTCTTTGTAGAGTGGCTGGATGTCTGTTCACATGTGCCCCAGGTAAAGTTAGGGCAACAGCATAGGATCTGCCAATTGTTAGCATCTGTAACCTTTGGCAACTCTATGAATCAATCAGTTAGAACTGCCAACTATGAGACAGACTGGCTCTCTGGGGGCAGAATATTTCTTTTGTGGCATTTACTGAGCCCCATAAGTGTAGGACTGTGAAAGGCAGCCTGGTTCCTGGTTGAACTAAGGCTAGAAACCCCAATGACCCTAAAGGGACGGAAGGCATTTTGCCTGGTCCCTGGACACTAGGCTGACTCGTGATTCCATTTCCTCAGGTCTCAAGCGCTGAGACTCTAGCTGTGCAATACTATGCTCTCGTGTGCAATTGAGTTCTATATTAAATTAAATTTTAAGTTTAAATTCACAGTTAAATACCCACAAGTGGTGAGTGGCTACTACACTGGATAGCACAGGTCAACACTGATGTCAAAATGGAAACAGAAAACTTGGGAGCTTCAGAAGCATTTAGGTCTGTGCCATTTCTCTGAAGTAATTGGGTAGAGTTTTCTGAAATCTAGATGCAAGACTATGACTGAACAGGTGATGCCCAGAGTGAACAGGTTAAAGTATAGCCTGGTCCCTCCTGGTCTTACCCCATCTGTCATCTGCCTTTCTCCATATATATATATTTTACTGAATTCTCAAGACATCATAGAGTATTTAATTGAGAATCCCACAGATCACTAGTCAGATGAAAGCATGAATTGCTTTTCCATTTAATACCATCAATGTACTGTCAATAATCCCATAATAGCACTAATAAACCAGATAGGTTTATTAGCTGCTTACTGTGTACTTACTTGTGATGAGTCAAAGTGTCCTACTTTCCAGATCTCAGTAGACGATATTTCTTTTCCAAATGGAAAGGCCAAAGATGATTATACTGTTGTGCTCTTCTTGGGATAAGGCTCTCCTAGGAAACTAACAAAATGCAAACAAAGACTGGAGTTGCTTATTATCAGGGCAAGGCTGCTTTTGTAGATGAGAGAACGACACCTGAACTGTGTAAAACTTGCTCAGGCTCTGTCGAGATTGCTCAGTGGCTGAAGTGCTTGGTGTGGAAGTGTGAGGACCTGATTTCTTATCCCCAGCATGCATGTAAAAATCTGACCAGAGTATAGAGGCAGGTAGAGATGGCTCTCTGGCCGCCAGGTTCACTAGTTAACTAGTGGTGCCAGGTTTAGTGAAAAACTCTGTCAGGAACAGAAAGATAGAGAGTGAAGACACCTGACAGGACCTCTGGCTTCTACATGTGTACACACACACACACACACAAATGCACAGGCAAGCACACATGTACGTACACTTCCCCAGATATATAGAGGTGTAGACTGTGATCAAGTGGAACTTTGCGAATTCCTCAGTTGTTTCCCATTGATGGCAATCAAACTAAGAAGACAAATTAGATTTAGATATCAAAAGGTGAAGCCAGACCTACTGGGTTCTCACCAGGAAGTTAAAAGAGAAGAGCATTTGTAGACAGAGAAAGTGGCATAAGGAAGGAGCCTTGAGAGAAAGAGCCAGAAACCAGGGTAGGGATAGCAGAAGAGAACAAGCAAAGGACACGTCTGCGGTTTGGATTGGGGTCAGGTCCCAGATCTACCACTGTCAAGCTGAGGTTGAGATAAAAAGGAAGAGCCTCTACACTGAATGGACTCCTGCATCTGTGGTGGTTTAAATAAGGAGGCCCCCATAGGCTCATATATTTGAATGCTTAGTCATCAGGAGGTAGAACTCTTTGAAAGGATTAGGTATGGCCTTGTGGGAGCAGGTATGGCCTTGTTGGAGGAAGTGTGTCAGTGGAGTGTGGGTTTTGAGGTATCAAAAACTCATTGTCTTCTCTTTTCTCTCAGTGTGTGTACTGGGTGCTATGTAAGGGGGTTTGTGGGGCTCTGGCCCAGCAGGAGTGGCCAAAGAGTTGCAGCAATCCTAGGGGGAGGTGGAGCAAGTCGGGCAGCCAGGCCTCTTGGAGGCTGGAGCAGGACACAGCAAGTGGCCAGGAGCCAAGGTCAGGGCCACCAAATTGGAAGTGGCTGCCGTAGGCTCCGGCAACTTCCAGCTACAAAAGCTTCAGGAGAGACCTCTCTTCCCTGCCTGTGTTACAGCTCGATAAAACAGGCCCTCTCAGAGCCTTTGGGGACTCAACCCTGCACTTTACTCCGTGTGGATGGGATCTGAGAAACATTTGGGGGTGGGTTGGGGTCTAAGGCAGATGCTTCCTATTGGCTAGGTCTGAGATGTTAAGGGATGCCTCATCTGCACTGGAGGGCTTCAGGTGCTGCCCTTATGCGGCTGATCCTCACAGTCTTCTCCATGGAGTGTTGCAGTCATGTGTTCCAGGACAGGAGCATAGTCAGAAGACCTAAATACCTCCCGATCTCAGTTATGAGAATTTCTGGGGCTCCTGGCTCCACTCAACCTTACTGAGTCTTCTGCTTGGTGGCATGGCCACTGCCCCACACTCTTCCTGCTGCCTGCTGATTCAGATGTAAAACTCTCAGCTATCTCTCCAGTACCACGTCTGCCTGCGTGCTGTCATACTGATAATGGACTGAATCTTTGAAACTGTAAGCCAGCCCCAATTAACCGCTTTCATTTATAAGATTTGTTGTGGACATGGTGTCTCTTCAAAACAGTAGAACAGTGACTAAGACGATATCTTTATTTCTTAAAAGAGGAAATAATCAATCCTCCACTGGCTGAGTCAGAGTTAAAGTGAGACTAGGGGAAAAAAAAAGAGGAAGGACGCAGATAAGAAACCATAAAATTCCCTCCATTATGTCAGTGGAGTGGGCCATCTACTTGCTTATCAACTAAAGCCACTGCACAAATCAACAGGAAAATATTCTTAGAATTTGAATCCAGTTTAGCTACTGGAAATATTGTTCTTACCGACAGAATGACAGTAAAGAACTAAATCAGAGTCAAATAACTGATTATTAATTGCTTTGAAAAAAAAGCACATAGCCTGGATCTCATGTGCTCTGTCTGAGTTACCCACTGGGCTGAGGATGATGGAGAGATGACTCAGCAGGTAAGAGCACTTGTGGCTCCTGCAGAGGGCCTGGAATTAGTTCCCAACACTCATATCTGTAATTGCAGTTACAAGGGATCCTTCTGGCCCCGTGGAATTTCAGGCATGCACAGGATAAACTTAAAGGCAAGCATGCAAAACACTTGAGATAAAAAGAAATAAATCTTATATGAGGGGGTGTGGGGCAGTGGGCTGTGAGAGGAAACCTGGTAAGGTTGAACTAAAGCTAGAATCCTCAGAGACCCTGAAGGGACAGTAGGAGTTTTGCCTGCTCCCAAAACCAGGCCCCTGTCACAAAACCACAGTGCTCCACAGTCCCTCCTTTGAGAGGTTTGTGGTCATCAGTCATGTAGGAGCAGCACCCCAAGCCCTCCCACATGTAGATAACGAATCCCCAACCTCTCAGACCAAGCCTATAGGAAGCACCTACTGTCGGACCCTGACCCACCCCAAAACTGTATATAAGGATCCTAACTAGAAGGAATAGAGGTGTGTGAGAATTACTCCGTTGTGTGAGAGCGTCTGTCAAAAGAGCTGTAACACCACCACCAGGAAGAGACGGGCTCTCCTGAAATACCACCAGAAGCTCCCTCGAAAACCCTCACAGACTAGTCAGCTCGGCCTGACTCAGCGCAGAGCAACCAGTGCAGCAACAGTGGAGCAACAGAAGCCGAAGTGGAGGCAGCTGCAGCAGGCAGTTCCCCATCCAAGCATTCATTCTCTCCCCTTCGCCTGAACCCTCGCACCTGGCCAGGCCAGAGACCTCCACGGAAAGCCTTGAGACACAGGCCCACAAGGGAGTGGAAAGATTGTAAGAGCCAGAGGATCAGGGGTTTACTGTGAGACTGTGTCTTCTAGTAATGGTACACACCTAGAGTCTCACCAACATCACCTCCCAAACATGAACTGAACAAGGAGGACACCAACGAGCATGCCAAATTGCGTGGGGGAGGGGCCTCAGTCCTACAAGAAGAACTACAGACAACCTGGTAAAGCAGGGAGCTCTTCCTAGGGACAACCAAATGGTCCAACGCCAAGTGGTTAACCCGGAAGATATACATACAAATAACATACGGATTCAACAGGTTTTATTTGGGAATATAAATGTATATATAAGTACACATTTGCATGTGATATTAATTGATGAAAAAGGAAGCCATAAATTGAAAGGAGAGAGAGAGCCGGGAGGGGTATATGGCAGGGTTTACAGCGAAGAAACAGAAGGGAAAAACGTAATTAAAATATAGCCTCAAAAATACATAAAGTTTAAAAGAGGGGGGAAAAAAAACAACCACATACTGCTTGTCTTAGCTAGGGTTTTACTGCTGTGAGCAGACACCACAACCAAGGCAACTCTTTTTCTTGGTTGTTCAAGACAGTGTTTCTCTGTGTAGCCTTGGCTGTCCTGGAACTCACTCTGTAGACCAATCTGGCTTAGAACTTAGAAATCTGCCTGCCTCTGCCTCCCAAGTGCTGAGAATAAAGGTGTGTGCCACCACTGCCCGGCTCCAAGGCAACTCATAAGAACAACATTTAACTGGGGCTGGCTTACAGGTTCAGAGGTTCAGTCCATTATCATCAAGGTAGGAACATGGCAGCATCTAGGCAAGCGTGGTACAGGAGGAGCTGAGAGTTCTACATCTTCATCTGAAGGCCACTAGGAGAAGACTAACTTCCAGACAGCTAGGACAAGGGTCTTAAAGCCCACTCCCACAGCGACACGCCTAGTCCAACAGGGCCAAACCCTCTAATAGTGCCATTCCCTGAGCCAAGCACATACAAACCAGTACACTGCTTTTATAGAGGACTTGAGCTTGGTTCCTAATACCCATGTTGGGCAACTCACAACTGCCTTCATGACTTTCTGCACTTACGTGCACCCACCCACACACATGCACCCACACACATGCACCCACCCACACATATGCACCCACCCCCCCACACATGTATGCATGCCCACACACATATGTACCCACCCACACACATGCATGCATGCCCATAGACACACACATGCATACCACCACACGCATTAAAAATAATTGTTAAAAACAGAAAATAATTATCTATAAACATTCAAGTTAAGGTAGAGTTGTGACCAGTTTGACCATCTGGATTTGGTGTCATGCTCTGAAAATCTTCCTACCCACCAAAAATACCTGAATTGTGTGGAAGAGATCTTTTTCTTATGTTTGTACCTTGGCAAACAATATTCTCTTTCTTTTTTGAAACAAGGTCATACAACATAGCCAAGTCTGGCCTGGAACTCACTGTATAGCTCAGTCTAGTATCAGACTCATGGTAATCCTCTGGCTTCAGCCTTCTCAGTGCGAAGATGGCTGCCACGAGCTACCTTAAATGATAATGATATCTAGCATAAATGATAATGTCCTTTCAAATCGTGGTATGAGTTCCTCAAGAAACTGAAAGCCCTCTTGACCCATGTCTAGGGTGTCACTCCCACAACTAGGGGAAAAGAACTCATATAATTGGCGGCAGAGAGGTGGCATGTGGAAATGGCATATGTATTCAGATATGTTACTTGATTCTCTGGGTTGCACTTTCTTTTTTTGTAAACTTTATTTTTACTTTGGTTGATTGGTGTGTGTGTGTGTGTGTGTGTGTGTGTGTGTGTGCTCGAGAGTGCCACAGCATTTGTGTAGAGATTAGAGAAAAGCTGGTAGAAGTCAATTCTCTCCTGGAATAGTTGATCCCAGGGATCTGGTCAACAGGCTTGGTGACAAGTGCCCCACCCCCAAGTGTCTCCCCAGCATCTGGATTATGCTTTCTTTACTGAGCTATTAGCACTCACCTCTGCTATGAGGCTGGGACAGTAGGGATGATTAAACAGGAAAACAGATGGAACAGAGGCCACCAGTCCCCATGATTCATCTATTATTCCAGTATAAAATGCCCTAAGCTAGAATGTTCTTAGTGTTATGCAATTAATGTATGAAAATTGTCTAGAGGCACAAGCGGGAGTAATGGGGGCCTGGAAGAATAAAAAGGGTTAAGGGAAGTTAGGAGAGCCACATCCCACCTCTGTGCTGGGGTTATTAAGGTGTTCTGAGCTAAAGACTGGGCACACGTTATCACACAACTCAGTCCTTAAAGAAAGCATTTCCTATACACACTGTGGCTGGAAACACCTCAACACACAGCAGGGTCTGTAACACACTTCCTATAAACATTGCCCGCCAAGAGGGATTTTCTTAACTTTTCTGTCCAAGTTCAAGTTTCTTTTCAGAGACTCAGGACACTGGATGGACCAAGCAGTCTCCCTCTCCCTCAGCTCTGGGTTTCCTTTCTGTGAGGCCAAAAAGCATGGACTACATCTTTTTGTCTCATAGTAAACACAAATGTGTTCCCTAGGGCTCCAAATCCTTTAACACCTACTCAGAAAAACTCAGCTAACCTCCAACAGACCAGGTCAACCGCCCAGCTGCCTACACTGCCCACCCTCAAACCCAAGTTTGAGGCAAATCAGTCCAATGGGCAAACCATCCACTGCAGGAAAACCTCACAGACATAGGTTTCAATGGACCTAAACTCACATTTCAATATTTGACTCTAAAACCGATTAAAAACCCATTCCCTCTCCCTGAGGTACCTGGCCAAGAATCCAGTTGCCTTCGAAGGAAAAGTCATTGTAAAAGTAAGTTTCTTTCTTTCTTTAATCCAAACTTCTTTGTCCCTGAGAGCCGACTGCAGAAAACAGGAAGTTCCTGGTGGGTTTTTCTCTTGCTTAGAACCATAAAAATTGTGGTTACGAAACACATACTAGCAAGAAAAAGTCGTGACGGGATAGCCAGGAAGTAGAGACTTTGAACTTAGGCATTCTTTGCTTCCTGGTTAGTTATATGGTAAGGATTTAACAACTGTTTATTTCTCCAAACAAAGGAGATGAGAAAGCTTTATTAGTGGCAATTATGTATGGACAAGGCCTGGGAAGACAGGGCACTGTCATGCCAAAGTTCCAAAGTGTTTCATGAAGGTTTTGTGTGTCTGTGTCTGTGTGTGTTATTTTGTTTTGTTTTGAGATAAACTCTTTTTATGTACCCCTGGCTGGCCTGGTACTCCCAATGTAGATCAAGCTAGCATGGAATTCACAGAGGCCCACCTGACTCTGCCTCCTGGGTGCTTAGATTAAAGGCAATCACTACTTAGTTTTAGGAAACTTTTATATTAACAGAACAAAAAAGTCATCAGTCAACATAAAATCAAGTACATCGGTGGAAGCATTGGGTAGGCAGGTTGCAGCAAAGAAAAGAAAGCCTTGGTAAAGACTTGGGATCTGAGGCCATTTTCAGTGTCTGGGTTGTTATGAGCTGGTACCCAGCTTTGTTAATAAATCCCAAAGGCTTTGCCTGATAGGAGATCTTAGGGCATTACAGAAGTGGGTAATAAGGAAGTTCTAATCAGTTGATCAGCTCCTGTCTGGGACCCTTAGTTCTTGTGTTTTTAGACATTCAGTATGGTTTTGCTTGTCTTGTCTTGTCTAATCTTTTCTATAACTTCTGATCCCCCTTCCTCTGGCTTCTAAGAGGATTATGGGTATGAGCCACCATGTCTTGCTCTGTTTTTTGTTTTGTTTTGTTTTGTTTTGTTTTCATAATGAATGGATATTGAGAGGTAGACAGAGCAAAACTGGAAAGTGAAATGGTCTGGTTTGGTTGGTTGAAGCATATTGTCGCTGAGGACGGGGCAAACAAGCATATCTCTGTACTGTGGTTCCCATCAAAGCTGTACTCTCAGTCACTAGGGTCATGGCAAGTTAGCCTAGGCTAGTCAGGTGTCCACACTATTGATAATGAGCGAGATTCTCCTGAACACACAGAGCCAGGGACTTGAACCAGCACATGTGTACTCAACATCACCAAATACACCAGAAAGCTAAGACATACTCAGCTTGAAAGAGAGAAGTCTCTCTGCTCTCTGTCAACAAGTCAACAGTGGTCTTGCATACTTTTTCTTCTGCCTTTGCACAAACTGCTAAAGACTGTTTGTTGTTGTTGTTGTTGTTGTTGTTGTTTTTATGCTATATAACTACTTGTTTCAAAAAGAGTGTTCCGGGGTTGGAGAGACAGCTCAGTGGGTAAGAGCACTGACTGCTCTTCTGAAGGTCCTGAGTTCAAATCCCAGCAACTACATGGTGGCTCACAACCACCTGTAAAGAGATCTGACACCCTCTTCTGGTGCGTCTGAAGGCAGCTACAATGTACTTATGTATAATAATAAATAAATCTTTGGGCCGGAGCGAGCAGGGTAGAATGGAGCAAGCAGAGGTCCTAAAGTCAATTCCCAAAAACCACATGAAGGCTCACAACCATCTGTACAGTTATAGTGTACTCATATACATAAAATAAATAAATAAATCTTTAAAAAAGAGAGAGTGTTCCGAGCTGGGCATAGTGGCACACACCTTTAATTGCAGCATTCAAGAGAAGAGGCAGGTATATATCTATGAGTTCAAAGTCAGGCTGCTGTAAGCAATTTCCAAGACAGCAGACCTACATAGTAGAGAGAGATCCTGTCTCAAAAACAAACAGACAAACAAAACCAAAAAACCAATTCTGATACACTCACTTAGCTGGCCATATAAATGTGTCCGATGTAAGTACCCATACTTTAGTTCAGTGGTTCTCAACCTGTGAGTTGAGACCCTTTCACAGGGGTCACACATCAGATAGCCTACATATAAGAGATTACATTACAATTCATAACAGTAGCAAAATTAGTTACGAAGTAGCAACAAAAATAATGTTGGGGGTCACCGCAACGTGAGGAACTGTATTAAAGGGTCGCAGCGTTTGGAAGGTTGAGAACCACTGTTCTAGCTTTTCTAGTGGAGTGTCAGGGTGTCAGGGGTGCTTTCCAGTGAAGGACTGTTCTGTCAGCTGAATGCTTTGGTTTTTAAAAGCTCTTTGTGTACATGTAACTGCTGTGTGTGTACATGGTGTGTGCATGTTCGTGTGCGTGGGTGAGGAAGCCCTCATGCCACAGCATGCATGTGGAAGTCGGAGGGCAAGTACAGCCGTCAGTATTGGCTTCCACCTCATTTGCGACGGGGCCTGTGTTGTTTGCTGCCTGCCTCATACAGGTTAACTGGCCCACAGCAGCAAGATGTATGAAACTGAGGCGAGGTAGCCAGCCTTGTGGCAGCCATGGAATACTACAACAAACTGGTTAATGTAAGTTCAGAGTTAGTCGGGAACAAGCCTAGCTTAAGGCCTAGGGCATTTGTGAATAAATATAAAGGCCTTATGTCATTATTTAAATATGTCAATTATTCAATAATGTCATTATTCAAAGCAACGGTGGGCATAGAAAAACCCTTATTTTTACACCATCACATTTTTTTCTTTATTTTGGGGGTTTTTTGTTGTTGTTGTTGTTGTTGTTTGTTTTTTGCTTTTTGGTTTTTTTTTTTTTTTT
>NW_022196912.1:20017831-20019933 GCF_008632895.1 Mastomys coucha | reverse complement strand
TAGACCAGGCTGGCCTCGAACTCAGAAATCCGCCTGCCTCTGCCTCCCTAGTGCTGGGATTAAAGGCACCACTGTCGCCCAGCTATATTTTGGTTTTTCGAGACAGGATTTCTCTGTGTAGCCCTGGCTGGCCTGGAACTCAGAAATCTGCCTGCCTCTGCATCCCAAGTGCTGACACCATCACATTTTTAAAGAGTTTTCTTCTTTGGCTTCCTGTCTAGGCTACTACTTTGGGGAGTTGGTAGGGTAGGAGTTGTCACAGAATCCTTCCACGTCCTCCATCTTGTAAGAATTGAGCAAACAGGGACACCTCACAAAAATACCAAGAAGCCAGGAATGTCCATTAAGCTTAAAGTCAGGGAGCTTCAAAAGAGTTTACTGAACAAACATCCGTCCCCAGGAGATGCCCTAATTGCAGGGAGTAATGCTTGGTTCCAGGAAACGTCCCCACGCCCAGTGAGGGGAGGATCTCTCATTCCCCCCAACCCCGAAGTGCCAAAGTTATCTCCTCACCTGGAGCACAAAGGGCAATGGAAACAAAGAACAGTGAGCTCCACCAATGAGAGATAACCGACTCATGCTGTAAAACTATGTTCTGAAAGGTGTGTGCTTTTGCTCCTCAGGGTCTCCTTTGCCCCAATTGTGGGACAACCCCAGTATACTGGATCATTAAACCTCTTGCTTATTGCATCGATCTCTGTCTCTGTGTCTTCTTAGTGAGTGGGACATCCATTCCCGAATCTAACAATCTCATCTGTGCATCTGTGGTCATTGGTGTCACAACAAAGGTAGCTTCCTTGGTCTTTACAGTAATCAGGAGCATGGATCATGGGCTTCCACATGATTTCTGGCAACAGCACAGACCAGGAACATGCCCCAGCTGCTGTAGGTCCACTGACCCAGAGGTTTAGAGGTCCAGCTACCCCTAGACCACTGACATCACCATGGCTCAGGTGGCAGCTCAGGCCACTCAGATCAATATGGCTCCTGGTGACAACACCACCCTTGGACATCAATACAGCTTCAGGCAGGAGCCCAGATCACAGACAACCATGTGGCCTTTAGTGGTAACATGGGCCACAGACATCAACAGAGATCCTGGATGCAGTAGGACCTTAGACTCAGATATGGCCCTTGGTGGAAGCATGGACTCAGGCAGCAGTGCAGGTCACTCCCGTCAACTTGGTTCCTACCACCCTTGAATCCCACTGAGTTTCCAGTTTTATTGCTCTCTACAATGCACAAACCACTCTGTTCTTCTATCATTCCCATCTCTCTATCACATAGTTGTTCATCTCAGGGGTGCCTACTGTCCTCATCATGAAGGTGGGGCATCTTGGCTTGGTGGCACCCACTTAATCCCAGCACTTGGGAGGTAGAGGATCACTTGGATTTCTGTGAGTTCTGCCAGTCTGGTCTGTATAGTGGGACCCTGTCTCAAAAAGAGAGGAGGGTACACAGAGACAAACAGAGAGACAGACAGAGAGAGAGAGAGAGAGAGAGAGAGAGAGAGAGAGAGAGGAGGAAGATGAGGAAAAGGAGAAGGAGAAGGAGGAGGGGAAGAAAAGGGAAGGAGGAGGAGGAGAGGGAGGTGTTGATTCTCTAATTGGTTCTTGATTGTGTCAATAACAAAGGCAGAAACTAATTGCTGGGTGAAAGGGAAAAGGTGGGACTTTAGGTCCCAGGAGGAAGATAGAAGGGAAATGCAGGGAGAGAGGAGGAAGCTTTGGACCGGGCTTTGGAACAAGATGGCACAACAGCCACGTAAGGTCTTAGAGCCTCCAGTACTGGATGGCTGGAATAGCTTAGCTGATATGTTTAGGGCTAGAGGTTTCTGTGCCCCGCAATTGTGTAATCTGGCAGGTTTCAAAATAATGTCTAGTGTTTCTCTTCCTCTGGGATAAGGTGGGCAGGAGAAAGAAAGCAGCTGGGGCAATAACTGGTGGCTTGGCAGAGCTATTTTGGAGGAGTGGGCAAATTGGGGGTGATGCACATGGCAGCATGATCTCCGAGCTAAACTGCAAGGTTGGAGCTCAGCCTGATCTCTCTGGAAGGAGGTAGCGTGATTTGTTTTGGGTTTTTTCCCTTTTTTTTTTTTTTTT
>NW_022196912.1:20008980-20017504 GCF_008632895.1 Mastomys coucha | reverse complement strand
GAGGAGGAGGAGGAAGAGGAAGAGGAGGAGGAGGAAAAGGAAGAGGAGGAGGAGGAGGAAGAGGAAGAGTTGTTTTGGATAAAAAGAGAAGGGGATAATAGGTAGGAATGTAGGTAATTTTGATTTACATACATTATGAACTAAATTAAATAACCAGTAATGCAGAGATCCATAACTAGTCAAGGTGCTGAGAAATGTAACTATATAATAATGATATAGAGTACTCAGCCTAAACTTGGCTTATCTATATCACCCCCTCCAAGGCTCAAGGAACATCACATAAGAGAGGGTGGGAAGAATATAAGAGATGGAGAATGGGAAGGAGTGGTGTGAACTGCTCTCTTCTGGACAGAGTAGCTCACAGTGGCAATGGCCACCTATACAAGACTGAGGTCCTCAGCATTCATCATGGCTCCACCCCTCCCTGAGGAGCTATAGACTTAATGGTTGCTGGGGAGGAGGAGCCATATTCCCCAATGGTGTAGCCACTGGCAATTGCTCTTTCTCAAGCAAATAACCCCCTAGCCACAGTAACCCAGACAACCCTAATTAAATGCAGTGAGCTAACAAAACACAATAAATATGTGGCATGAAAATAGGGAACTTTGATGGAACAGGGAAGGGGATAAGATAAGGGGGAACTGGAGATATTGTTCAGTGATTAAGGTCACAGACTATTGTTGCTGAAGACCCAGGTTCCATTCACTGCATCCAAATGACCCCTCACAATCTCCAGTAACTCTGGTTGCAGGAGATCTGGCACCCTCTTCAGGTATCTGCACTCACTGCATGCACATAGAACACAGACACATATGCACAGTAAACACAAAACAGACATAAAATAAAAATAAATATATAAATGGAATGCTAATAAACATTTACAAAAGCTTTTTACTATAACTTCAACTATCCTGAACAAACTCCAGCCATAAAAATTACCTTAAAAACAAAGAGAGAAGGTAGTGGAGGAAATTATAAACAAAGTACAGTATGTATGTATGCATGCATGTATGTATAAAATTGTGAAAGAATTATTTTTTTATGTTTATTTATTTTAGTTTATATATCAGAATGTTTTGCCTACATGTATGTTTATACACCACATGCATGCCTTGGTGCCACTAGAGTCCAGAAGAGAGCATTGGATCTGGAGTTATAGATTGCTGTGAGCCACCAGATGTGTGCTGGGAACTGAGCCCAGGGATTCTATAAGAACAAGTACTCGGTTTTTGTTTTTTTTAGATTTATTTCTTTATTATATATAAATACACTGTAGCTGTCTTCAGACACACCAGAAGAGGGCATCAGATCTCATTGCAGATGGTTGTAAAGCCACCATGTGGTTGCTGGGATTTGAACGTAGGACCTCTGGAAGAGCAGTCAGTGCTCTTACCTGCTGAACCATCTCTTCAGCCCCATGAAGTACCCTTAACTACTGAGCTATCTCTCTAACTCTCAAGAATTATTTTTTTTTAAAAAGAAAAAGCAATGGATTCATAACAAGACCCTGTCTTAAAACAATGAAAACAAATAAAAAATGTAAATATTAAAACAAAACAAGCTGTGGGGTTCTGATGTAGCATTAAGGTAGTTTCAATGATTATTATAGATTATGATTATTATTATAGTTTATTTTGAATAAATAAGCCAGTTTATTTGAATAATAAGCCAGTCTTCTTGACTAGTATTTACAACCAAAAAAATGAGATTAGCAAGTTAAATATAACATTTGAACCACTCCTTTAAAGTCAATAAGCCTACTCTGCAAAGGACCAAACAGGACAAGATTCAAGAAACCAAATCCATAGTATGAAAAACCCTGCTTGGCTTATACAGACACAAATAAACTATTAACAATAATAGAAAACAAACACATAAACATCAAAAAGAGAGAGAATAGACTTTGCAGTGAGGTCTCAGGGCATTATGGTTGGGATCATGGAACCAGACTGACAGGTTCATGTCCTGTTGCTACTAGACACTATCTCTGTGACCTTTAGTAAGGGATTTTTTTTTTTTTTACTACTTCCTTTAAGGAATTCTGAAAAGAATGCCATGGGGTTCTTGTGATGATTGAACAAATTAATGTAATCCACTTAAGGTGATGCCTATCGTCTGAAGAGCCAAGCAAGTGGGAGCTACTAAGTATCACAGATATGTAAATGAGTAACCTTTTACTGGCATGCATTTAAGCCAGTGGTTCTCAAGCCGTGGGTGACAACCCCTTTCAAGTCCCATAACGGATATCTCACACATCAGATACTTACATTATTATTCACAACAGTAGCAAAATTACAGCTATGAAGTAGCAACAAAAATAATTTTATGGTCAGGGTCACCACAACTTGAGGAACTGTATTATAGGGAGTTTGAGAACCACTTCATTGATTACCATTTCAGAAGGGAAAGAAAGAGGGCACAATAGTAGCAGTAGCAGGAGACTTAAAGAGAGCTTTCAAAACTGCTGTTCACATGCCTCAAAAGTCCAAGCTGTATTATTAATAAAAAAATTATACTCATTTCTGTATCAATACTCTATATAAAAAGGCAAAGGCATATTTAAAGTTACTAAAGAAAATGGGAATTATCTGGCTGGAGAGATGACTCAGCAGTTAAGAGCACTGACTGCTGTTCCAGAGGTCTTGAGTTCAATTCCCAGCAACCACATGGTGGCTCACAACCATCTGTAATGAGCATGTGATGTGTCCATTTTGGTGTGTCTAAAAACAAATAAATAAATCTTTAAAAAAAAGAAAGAAAGAAAGAAAGAAAGAAAGAAAGAAAGAAAGAAAGAAAGAAAGAAGGAAAGAAAGAAAATAGGAGCCAGGCAGTGGTGGCACACGCCTTTAATCCCAGCACTTGGGAGGCACAGGCAGGCAGATTTCTGAGTTCAAGTCCAGCCTGGTCTACAGAGTGAGTTCCAGGACAGCCAGGGCTACACAGAGAAACCCTGTCTCAAAAAAAAAAAACAAAAAACAAACAAGCAAACAAAAAAAGAATATAGTAATAATCCTTGAAGACATGCAATTTGGCAAATAAGTGAACAAATAAATCTTAAGGGATTGGAGAGGTGACTCAGTGGTTAAGAGCACATGCTGCTCAGCCAGAGAACCAGAATTCAGTTCTGAGACCTCAAATCAGGATGTAACCAACTGTAACTTCAGATCCAGTGGATTCAATACCTTCATCTGGTCCCTAGAGGAATGTGCACACACATGACTGACATGTACATATACACATAAATAAAATTTTTTAAAGAAAGGGCAAGCGGGAAGTGGTGGCACATGCCTTTAGTCCCAGCACTTGGGAGACAGAGGCAGGCAGATTTCTGAGTTTAAGGCCAGCCTGGTCTTATAGAGTGAGTTTCAGGATAGCCAGAGCTATACAGAGAAACCCTGTCTCAAAAAACCAAAAAACCAAAAAACAAAAAAAAAAAAAAAAAAAAAAAAAAAAAAAAAAAAAAAAAAAAAAAAAAAAGAAAGAAAGAAAGAAAGAAAGAAAGAAAGAAAGAAAGAAAAAGAAAGGACCAGGCATTTACACCACTCCATGTTCCTGGCTAGATGCACTTGTGCACTCGCCCCGGAGCCACCACAGATCCACAAATGAAAGACACACATTAATGTATTTTTAATATGCTTTTTTAGCTCAATGGCTGGGCACTCTAAGCCTCCTGAAGCTAACATGCCTTTATCTTCATTTCCAGTTCAACACCTCTAGATCTTAGTTGCCCAGTTACCTTCTCCTTGCTCAGCACGTTATGTCTGCCCTCAGCTTAGTTGCATTTCTAATCTCCTGCCTGCTATTCCAGGCCCAGTCAGGGAAGTAGCCAATGGCCACTCCACCAGAGATCCCACATGGCTGGTGGCTCTCTCTCCATCTGAAGCATGGCAAATCCTCTTTTCCTCCTCCTGCATCTGCTATCCTGCCTGCGACAACCTGCAAGTCCCACCTCTTCCACCGACCATCACTTACTAGCATCTTTATTGATAGATCAAAGACCAATTGGACCTTCAGCATTCGCACGTAGATTCCCAATCAGAGCATCAGAACTACCTCCCACATCTCAACTTTTCTGTCCAATTTAAAACCAAAAAACTCTCAGACATAAATTAAATGAAACCATAACAATTGTGGAAATTACAAAGTACAATATAAAATTAGCATTCATATGTGTCAATTAAAGTATTCTACCATCATTGCTAACCTAAAGAGTTATAATTCTATCTCTGAATTATGTTTAGAGTTTAGCCTGTAACACTGTCTGAAAACCATGTCTTCCACTCTATAACCTCTCTCTTAATGCTAAAAAACTTCAGTTCGATTATGAGACCATAACTAAGCTTCAATCCTGTCAGAAATTCAAGAATGAATTAAATATTGCCTGAGTATATAGGAAGCACCAAACATAATTTCCAAAACTTAAACAATTATAGAGACAGCTGACTACCTGGAAAGCCCCTATTTTCTTATAACATTGGAGCATCTGTTCTGAGTCTTCTGGCCCCAATCCACCTAGCCATGACAGACCTTTTGTGAGGCAGGAAATATGAAGGACTGGCTTACCCTGTTTTGGCAGAGAGAAAGATGTTTGATTCTTCTTTGAAGGGGAATGGGGAAGCTGCCTGGAATAGATATGTTTCATGGTCAAAGATCCTTAATAATTAAATAACATTAAAAGTCACATTCTGTGGATTTCTGATGATTTTGAAGACTAAGGAAAAAAGGTTATCTCTGAACTGTTAAACCTTAACTACTCTTGACCATTTCTATTTAAGTAAACTGAAAACACTTTATTATAATTAAATCAGAATCTAATATAACCATGAGTTTGCTATCTGGCCCTTAACTTGTGTTACTTAATCATCTTAAATACTTTGTAATAGCAGCTATTAGAAGGACTGATTCAAAGCCTTGTATTTTTAAATAAGTTGCATAGGCACAATGTCTATCTAAGAGTAACAATATTAATTTCAAAATTTCTATCAATATACAGATTTATACCAATGAAAACCTAAATCTGTATTAATATAAGTTCTATACCAATGTAAGAAATTATAACTTCAATTTGGATCAATTATAAAGATTTCTATCAATTAATATTATGGCTATACAATGCTTTGTTTAAGGATATAATTTAGAAACAAACAAACAAACAAACAAAAGCCAGTTGGTGGTGGTGCATGCCTTTAATCCCAGCACTTGCAAGGCAGAGGCAGGCGGATTTTTGAGTTCGACGCCAGCCTGGTCTACAGAGTGAGTTCCAGGATAGCCAGAGCTATACAAAGAAACCCTGTCTAAAAGAAGAAAAGAAAAGAAAAAAAAGATGTAATTTAGTAATCCATCCAATCTATTTCCTCCTTGTTCAAAATTATGACCATTTCCAAATTATCCCTTAAAATGACAACCTATTGATAATGTGTAACCATTACCAGATACCCAAACCCAAGGAATTGGGCTAATGACTCTTCATACCTTCTTCTTGGTGAAGGGCAATGAGAAAAATCTCAGGATGGGTAGGAAAATTAGAACTGGTTAGACTTAAGAAAGCTAGTTTTAGCATCTGTTATCCAGTTTCTGCATGTTTGGAAGGTTCAAAGCTTGACTGAAGTTCTGACTGTATCTGTCTGAAAGTTTGGATAAAGGGAGGTTATCTGGAATCAGCAGCAATCCTGAGGCTGTTCTGGAAGCAAGTCTCTGGAAACAGCTTCAGGAAGCAGGAGGCTGGAACAGCAGGTCAGTTCAGTGTCCCAGTGAGTGAGTCTTTTTTTGTTTGTTTGTTTTTGTTTGTTGGTTGGTTGGTTGGTTGAGACAGGGTTTCTCTGTATAGCCCTGGCTGTCATGGACTCACTCTGTAGACCAGGATGGCCTCGAACTCAGAATCCACCTGCCTCTGCCTCCCAAGTGCTGGGATTAAAGGTGTGCACCACCGCTGCCCAGCATCCAGTGGATGAATCTTGCCAGAGCTATACATTCTGCAATATATGAATCTTGCAACCAAAAGTTTAGCATCATTAAGATTTTTGTATGGATTGTGCAGTGTGCACAGATCAGTTAAGAATGAATTTTTTTTTTTTTTTTTTTTTTTTTTAAAGAATGAAATTTTGACGGGGCAGTGGTGGTGCACGCCTTTAATCCCAGCACTTGGGAGACAGAGGCAGGTGGATTTCTGAGTTCGAGGCCAGCCTGGTCTACAGAGTGAGTTCCAGGACAGCCAGGGCTACACGGAGAAACCCTGTCTCGAAAACAACAACAACAAAAACAACAACAACAACAAAACAAACAAAAAAAAAGAGAATGAAATTTTGCTTTTTTTTTTGAGCAGGTGAAAGACAACTGTCTTTTTTTAATTTTATCAACAACCAAATGTAATATCTTCATTCATGCCATATTAAGGAGGGCACGAAGAATCTTAGGAACTCTATAACCAACAAGGTTTATTATCTCATGTTAGCTGAAGTTTTGGCTAGAGGCATTTTTATGTCTAAGCCAGCTACTGGGCTATTCCCTTATTGAGAAATCAGCAGATCAATTTACCTATCTTGTTTGATTTTCTCAAAATTTTTGAGATCTTCAGGTGGTCTTCCCCTGTCATATCTGATTCATATCACTCTGGAAGGAGTCCAGAACCTATTCTCCTTTCCTGTCAACACAAATACAGATCCTTTCTCCCAAAATAGCATGTCCTTGGTTCAGTAACTGGAATTCATTAAGGGTGTAGCTTGACCTTTCTCCCAGATGAACTTTAATATAACCACCAAACACATGACCACATTCATTTTGATAATCAGAACAATTCAAAGCAATCTAAACAATATTAACCATTGAAACAATGCTTCTCCTGTCTCCTGGCCTGACCTACATGAGTTTAAGGCCTAAATTATTTATATAATGTAAACTTAAATTCTCTTCTGCTTACTCTACCATTGTAGTGGTTTGTATAAGCTTAGTCCAGGGAGTGACACTATTACAAGTTATGGCCCTTTTGGAGTAGGTATGTCACTGTGGGTGTGGGCTTTAAGACCCTCGTCCTAGCCGGGCGGTTGTGGCGCACGCCTTTAATCCCAGCACTTGGGAGGCAGAGGCAGGTGGATTATTTCTGAGTTCGAGGTCAGCCTGGTCTACAAAGTGAGTTCCAGGACAGCCAGGGCTACTCAGAGAAACCCTGTCTCCAAAAAAAAAAAAAAAAGACCCTCGTCCTAGCTGCCTAGAAGCCAGTCTTCTAATAGCAGCCTTCAGATGAAGATGTAGATCTCTCAGCTCTGGCTGCACCATATCTGCCTAGATGCTGCCATGCCGCCTTGATGATAATGGACTGAAACACTGAACCTGTAAGCCAGCCCCAATTAAATTTTGTCCTTTATAAGACTTGCCTTGGTCATGGTGTCTGTTCACATCAGTAAAACCCTTATTAAGACAGAAGTTGGGCTGGGTGGTGGTGGCACATGCCTTTAATCCCAGCACCTGGGAGGCAGAGGCAGGTGGGTTTCTGAGTTTGAGGCCAGCCTGGTCTATAGAGTTCCAGGACAGCCAGGGCTATCCAGAAAAACCCTGTCTCAAAAAACCAGAAAAAAAAAAAATTGGTAGTATGAGTCAGGTATTCCTGTGACAACCTGACCATGTTCTGGGGAGGACTGTGGAAAGACTTTGGAACTTTGGGCTAGAAGAGCCATTGAGATGTTAAGAGCTCTGTGGGATGTTCTGTAGGACCTTAGAAGATTATGTTGAGAACAGTGCAAACAGTGGAGGCCTGGCTTGTGATATTTTAGAGGGAAGATTAAAGATTCTTATCAGGGCCATGTTGTTTTGTTTCGAAGATTTTGTGGTTTTGGTTAGCTGGGGCTGAAGAATCAGCTGTGCTTAACAAGATACCAGAACTACCAAATCGAAATTTTTGTGTTACTGGGACAATTGATGCTGGTTAGCTTAAACTAATAAATTAGCAGTGATTAAGAAGAGATCAGCATCACTAAGGTGACATCTTCTGGGAAGTGTTTCCTGAGAGCACAGAGAACCTGTGTTCCAGAGGCAGCCATGGTTGTACATCATCTTGGCAGCCAGACTTGATAATGTATCAGAGTCACCCAAGTGGTACTGATTTTGAAACATGAAGGGGTAGCAGCTGATGCTTGGCACCATGAGAGGCCAGGGGAGGACATTGGTGAAGGTGCAGCCTCAGTGGCAGCTGAAGGCCCAGGACTAAAGGGGTCATGCAGAGAAGTCAAGGCTTAGTACCATGAAAAGAGCCTATGAGAGGCTTATTTGTGAAGGTGCAGTCCAGTTGCAGCAGAAGATAGCAGTGTTTGGAGATGCCAGTATCATGAAATGACCACCAAGAACAGCAGCAGCAGTGGAGGACAGGCAGCTGGAGCCTAGAAGACAAGGTATGTGCTACAAAGGGCAGAGCTGGTGAAGTGACCCAAGCTCTTGCAGGAGCCCAGAAGATCTTGAGTGGATACCAGACATTGGACAGTTAGAATTTGCTTTTTTTGCTTTTGATAGTGACTGTGTGTTGATATTTCTCCCT
>NW_022196912.1:19990736-20007769 GCF_008632895.1 Mastomys coucha | reverse complement strand
TCTCTCTCTCTCTCTCTCTCTCTCTCTCTCCCTCTCTCTCTCTCCCTCTCTCTCTCCCTCTCTCTCCCTCTCTCTCTTTCTCTGTCTCTCTCTCTCTCCCTTTCTCTGTCTCTTGTACTCTCTTGACCCCCCTCCCCATGCACTTTATTCCTGTGGCTGGTCCTTCAGGAGGAAGGAATGCCTTTGTATGGCTCTCAGAGGCAGCCCCATTCACCCACACCTGACTACACACCCACCAAACATATTCCTTCCGTTGGTATCAGGGCGACAGCAATCCGAACACCTGTTGCCAAGGCAACAGCCACCAAATTCCCAGAATACACCTCCCACCTGTACCTGCGGCTATGTCACTATTCATATAAAAGGAAGACTTTGAATTGTTAATATCTGTGAATCTAAATACAAGTAATTAAGAGTACAGTGGCATACATTTTTGTATGATATCTTGTATAGCAAACTTGCCTAATATGTAATATAAAATACATTTAAATGACTAGCATGGTTTTCTAAGAATAAGTCTGAATCTGTTATAAAATTAACAAACTTTTGAGGCTAGAGAGAAGGCTCAGTGGGTAAGAGCACTGACTACTCTTCCAAAGGTCCTGAGTTCAAATCTCAGCAATCACATGGTGGCTCACAACCATCCATAATGAGAACTGACACCCTCTTCTGGTGAGTCTGAAGACAGCTACAGTGTAGTTATTTAGAATAAAAAAGAAATCTTTAAAAAAAAAAGTGCCCAGCCATTGAGCTAAAAAGCATATTAAAATATGCTAGTGTGTGTGTGTGTGTGTGTGTGTGTGTGTGTGTGTGTGTGTGTTTCATTCATGGATCCAAGGGAATGAGGGCTGTAGTTAGTAGAACTGTAAGCTCCGAGCTTACACCAGGGTAGTAGAAACTACACACTACATCACTACACACTTTAATCTCAGCCTTTAGGAAGCCTAATCTCAGGCCAGCTTAGTCTACATTTTTTAAAAAAAATGCTACTAATTGGATTTGTCTTGAAATATCTTGTTTTTCTCCATCTATAGTGATTTAGAGTCTAGGATGGCATCTGTGGTTTTCAGAGGTTGCTCTTCCAGCATCTAGAGTCTCTGGTGAGAAGTCAGGTGTAATTCTGATAGGTCTACCTTTGTATGTTACCTGGCCTTTTCCCCTAGCTGCTTTCAATATTCTTTCTTTGTTCTGTAGATTTTGTGTTTTGATTATTATGTGGTGGGTCTTTTCTGATATAGTCTAGTTGGTGTTCTGTAAGCTTCTTATATGTTTTATTTTGTTTTTTTGTTTGTTTGTTTTTGTTTTTGGTTGGTTGGTTGGTTGGTTGGTTTTTCGAGACAGTGTTTCTCTGTATAATCCTGGCTGTCCTGGAACTCACTCTGTAGACCAGGATGTCCTGGAACTCAGAAATCCGCCTGCCTCTGCCTCCCAAGTGCTGGGATTAAAGGCATACACCATCACTGCCCGGCTTCTTGTATGTTTATAGATATCTCTTTCTTTAGCTTGAGAAAGTTTTCTTCTATGATTTTGTTGAGAATAGTTTCTGTTCCTTACAGATGGGACTTTTCACCTTCTTCTATTCCTATTATTCTTAGGTTAGGTCTTTTCCTGGATATTTTATGTCAGGAATTTTTTAGAGTTAACATTTTCTTTGCTTGATGTATCAATTTCTCCTATTGTATCTGTAATGCCTGAGATTCTCTCTTCCATCTTCTGTATTCTGTTGGTGGTGCTTACATCTATTGTTCACACATGCTGGCAAGGATGTTGAGCAAGGGAACACTTATTCATTGCTGGTGGGAGTGCAAACTTGTTCAACCACTTTGGAAATTTGGCAGTTTCTCAGAAAACTAGGAATAGTTCTACCTGAAGACCCAGCTGTACCTCTTTTGGGCATATCCCCAAAGGATCTTCCACCATCCCATAAGGACACTTGCTTGACTATGTTCATTGCAGCTTTATTCAAAATATCCAGACAACCTAGATGCCCTCAACTGAAGAAAGAATATAATAATATTCTATTAAAAACAAAGACATCTTGAATTTTGTAGGCAAATGGATGGAACTTGATAATGTCATCATGAGTGAGGTAACCTGGTCCCAAAAGGACATGCATGGTATGTACTCACAAGTGGATATTCGTCATAAGACACAGGTACCATGCTATGCTATACAGCCCCTAAGTAGCTAAACAAGAAGGAAGGCCCAATCAAGGAAGTTTGAATCTCACTTAGAAGGGGAATAAAAGTCTTAAGAAGCAGATGAATGAAGGGAACTGGGAGGGAGGAGAATGGGAGAGGGGACTAAGGGGGTTCAGGATCAGGCATGGGGAAGGATGGGCAAGATGGCTAGACTGCCATGAAAATGAATGAAAACCTGCAACTGATGCGGGTTAGAAGGAGAGGGGCATCTCCAGTACAAGACAGATAAGGTAGGCCCCCCAAGAATCAATGGGGCTGACCTTAGTGTGACTCACAACACTGGGGATATGGAACCTGAAGAGACCACTTCCTGTAGCCAGATAGGAAATTCAGTGGAGGGACAGAAACGCCAACCCACCCACAAAACTTTCAACCCTAAATTTATGCTGTCTACAAGGCATGCAGGCACACGGGATGGAACAGAGACTGAGGGAATGATCAATTAATAACCTATCCAACTGAGACCCATCCCATGGGCAAACACCAATCCCTAACACTATTAATGATATTCTGTTATGCTTGCAGACAGGAGTGTTGTCTCTGAGAGGCTACACCACCCATCGGCTGACTCACACAGATATTGACACTCACAGTCAAACAGTGGATAGAGCTTGAGGATCCTTGTGTTAGAATAGAGGGACGTGGGGCCTCAAAGGGGATAGGAACTCCACAGGAAGACCAACAAGGTCAACTAACCTGGACCCTTGGGGCTCTCAGAGACTCAGTACCAACCAAAGAGCATACAAAGGGTTGGATTGAACTGAAGAACAGCTACCACAAAAGCTGTTGCCTGTATGTGGTATATACACTTCTAGTTTGGCTGCTTTGTCTTGCCTCACAGAGACTTGATGAGCCAGGGTTGGGGTAAACCCAGGGTGGGTGTCCGCACCCACTGAGAAGAGGAGAGGGGGGAAAGGGCAAGTGATTGTGGGAAGGAGTAAAGTGAATAAATCAAAATAAAGTTAAATTAACTTTAAAAAATAATAGTAGTAACAATTCTACAATAAATAGGAGGGGGGGGAAAGGAAATGAGGCTCCAGCCAGGGATATAGCTGATAAGGTGCTTGTCTAGCAAGCTGGAGACCCTGTTGCTTATCTCTAGTACACATAAACGTGGCTCTAGTCCTAGCGTTTGGGTAGGAGAAGGAGGGAAACTCAAGGGGGGGTGGAGAGATGACTCAGTGCCTAAGAATTCTGGCTCCTTTTCCAAAGGACCAGGGTTTGATTCCCAGCTCCTCTAAGTGGCTGACAACCATCTATGACTCCAGTTCCAGGATATCTTACAACCTTCTCCGAAACCAGACATGCATGTGGTTCACAGACATACATGAGGCAAAATATCCATACACATAAAATATAATACAATTTTTAAAAAAAATTTAAGGCAATTCTTGTCTACTTAGTGCATTTAAGTCTGGCCTAGATTATAAGAGAATCTGTCTCAATATTTAAAAAGAAACAGCCCAGGGCTCTGACTCCATTGGTAGCATGCTCATCTGACATGCATAAGATCTTAGGTTTGCTTCCCAGATCCACATAAAAAGACCTGGTGACCAAATAGGGTAGTACATATCTTCAATCCCAGAATCTAAGAGATAGAGGCAGTAAGACCAAAGGTTCAAGATCATCCTTGGCTCCATAGCAAATTTAATGTCAGTCTGAGCTACATGAGACTCTGTGCCCTCCAAAATAATAAAAATGTAACAAAGAAAGGAAGAATCAAACAAACAGATTCAAACTGAGTGTGGTAGCTAACGTCTGTAACCCCAATATTTGGGAAGCTGAAGCAGGAGGATTTGCATGAGTTAAATGTCACTCTGGGCTAGATGGTGAGTTCTAGACTCCAGTCTGGGCTACACAGTGAGACCTTGTCTGAAAGAGGAAAGAAAGAAAGATGGGTGTGCAGGAGAGAGGGACTGGAGGAGGGAGTTTGGCTGGTTCATTATTCACTGCAAACTAGAGAACAGAAGATAATGGATTATCTTTAATGTGTGAGAAAAACCAACACTTGATCCATAACTGTATCTCTAACATGAATATCTTCTAGAAATATCAGCAAAGTAAAAAATTAAGTTTGGGAGCTGAAAAGATGTCTCAGAGGTTAAAAGCAATGGGTTCAATTCTTAGCATGCACGGGCAGTTCACAACCGTCTGTAAGTAACTCCAGTTCCAGATGACCTGAAGCCCTCTTCCAGCCTTTGGAGAAACCAGGCTCACACTCTGTGCACAGATATATATGCAGGCAAAATGCTCAAATATATACAAATAAACAAAATGTTCTTTTAAAAGCTGAGTTTGGAGGCTGCAGAGATGGCTCATCAGTGAAGAACACTGACTGCTCTTCCAGAGGTCCTGAGTTCAATTCCCAGCAACCACATGATGGCTCACAACCATCTGGAATGGGATCTGATGCCCTCTTCTGGGGTGTCTGAAGACAGCTACAGTGTACTTACATATACTAAGTAAATAAATCTTTGGGCTGGAGAGAGAAGAAAAAGTGTCTGAAGACAGCTAACTGTACTTTCATATAATAAATCGTTTAACAACAACAAAAAAAGATAAAAAGAATAAATGAACCAGTGAGTACGGATGCAAGTTCCCTGAGTCAGCTTAAAAGGCTGACGTTTACAAAAGACCAGTATGGTATGAAGAGAAACATCCTAGGCTGTAAAGCTACAGAATAATCTTAAACACAGGGCAGATGGTGGCATAGGTCGGGAGGGATTCTATTTGTTTGGGGCCAATCCTTCTTACATGACCTCTTAACTGTTGGAGCCTCTGAGTATGTCTGTCTCTTTTAGGGGTTTGTTTTGTTTTTGAGACATGGCCTCATTATGTAGCCTTGGTTGGCCTGGAACTTACTGTGTAAACCAGGCTATTCTAGAACTCCTAGAGATCTACCAGCTTCTGCCTCCCTCCCAGTGCTGGAACTAAAGGTATGTGTCACCACACCAGTATGTCTTTCATATTTGTACCCCTCTCCCAGCTTACTCCTCCTGGGTGACCTCATCATACTCATATATGTAATTGTCTGTCTGTCTGTCTGTCTGTGACATTGGTAACTTTTCTGATAAACTCCTTACCTCCAGTAGTCATTCTTAGTGTCCCTCTTGAAATCCACATCTGGAACCTTTCATCATGGGCTCTTAGTACCATGGACAGACAGACAGACAGACAGTGTGATAGAGGCTCTGAGGAGAGCGCAGGCCCCAGTGCCAGAGACAGAAAGCATGGCAGGGGCTCTAAAGAAAGGACTCAGGCCCACGTGGAGGAGATGTGGTCCCTTCCTATAGCTCTCTGAGAAAGGAATGCAGTTCATAGTCTGATTCTGAAACCAGGCTCTCTGGTTCCCAAAGGAGGTAGGGAAGGTGGAGTGGGATGTGTGCCCACTGTTATGTTTCAAACCCTGGAAAAGCAGCTCAGATGCCTATTTAACATATTAAAGGGGACCTGGCCTCCAGGTTCTCCCAGCATTCCCAGCTTCCTACCTGTTGGGGGTAGGGCTGGCATACCCTGCCCCTTACTCTGAACTTTCCAGCCCAGGAGCTGGATTGCCCTTCTCCCAGAGGCTCTTCTCGAATATAACCCAGACATTTTGGTTTCCTACTCTTCCTGCCCTTCTCTCTGTCCCTATGCCCCTCTCTCTGCCCCTTTCCCTGCCTCTCTGCCCCTCTTTTGCTTCTTTTGTGCTTCTGGCCTCCTGGCTGCTGTACGTGGTTCCCCTCTCTCCTTTCTCCTCAATCTCTCCCCACATAATTCAGGGTCATGACCACTCTGGACTCTCCCAGGTGTGTCTCCCACACATTTGTAATAAACTTTCTTTTTTACCATATCTAGGAGTGGTCATGTTTGTTCCTTTCCTTTTCCTTTTTTTCTTTTTTAATTCACCTACAAATACCTCTGTAAGACTCTGCGAGACCCTCAGAGAGTCTTAGCACCAATGCGCTACCCACAGATCATAGCTTGACAATGGATCTCTGCAATAACATGAGGTTTATTGATCCAACGTGCATGGCCAATGCACATGGGGTTGCTCATCCTGGTAGGAAGAGGCAACAGAGAACACAGAAAGCACACGTCTTTTATACTTTACAGAGGCAACAGGACTAGTTGGCCTATTCTGATTGATACAGTATCAAACAAAGGATCTCTTCAGGAATTGGTTGGCTTGCTCATGGGGGCTATTTTTGGCTTCATTGCCCCCTTACCTAACTGTTGTACCTGGAAGGCCCCTGGAACGGGTCGTGCTGGAAAGTCCTGGAATTTTTGTAAGGTCAGGGTGTTTTGGGACCCCAGTACAGGGAGGGGTAGAACATCTAATCTTGTTCTTACAGGTTATGTTCTGGTCAGCTTTTAGTTCAGCCCAGCCCTCCTGACCTTAAAAACTTTGTTTTTCTTATACAAGCAGATGTCTCTGCTATAGGTAATTTTGGCTTATTATTTCTTTCTCAAAAGTCCTGTTTCTACCTTTATTTCTACATTCTCAGTTTTTCACCTTATTACTTCATCTCCTTTGATGTAAACTCACTTCCCTGGATGAGAAATCCAGGCCCCTAGAGGTCTATGAGCTAGTGAGCCAATGGCAGCACTCTCAGTGGGGTAAGTGTTAATGTCTGTGAGAGGGAACAGCTGCTGCAGGTGCTGTGGCCTGAGCAGAAGTATGCTCTGAATTTTACATCACAGTAATGACCAGACATGACCTGTTGATTCTCATATCACATCTCTAGTTGAGCACTGATGTTTATGAACTGGCAAATAATGTAGTTCAACCTGTACATTCCTAAACTTACAGTGCTCAACACTTTAGAATCTCAGAAGTCTAGCTCTTCTTCTATTTTCACACTGTGCTGGATAGGTTTTTTGTTTGTTTGTTTGTTTGTTTGTTTAGTTTTTTTTTCTTAAGACAGTCATGTAGCCCTGGTTGTCCTGGAGCTCTCTCGCTTGCTCTCTTTGTAAACCAGGCTGTCCTAGAACTCACAGAGATCTGTCTGCCTCTGCCTCCCTAATACTGGGATTAAAGGTGTGTTCCACCACTGCCTGACCTGTGCTAGATAGGTTTATGTCAACTTGTTGCAGGCTAAAGTCATCTACAGGGAACCTCAATTTTAAGAAAATACCTCCACAAGATTGGGTTGTAAAGAGGCCTAAACAGCATTTTCTTAATTAGTGATTGATGGGGGAGGACCCAGCTCATTGTGGGTGGTGACACCTATGGGCTTCAGTCCTTGCTTCTATAAAAAAAAATCAGGCTGAGCAAGCCAATAAAGCAGCACTCCTCCATGGCTTCTGCATCAGCTCCTTCCTCCAGGCTCCTGCTCTGAGTTTCTGTTCTGACTTCCTTCAGTGATGGACTATTCCCAGGAAGTACAATTGAAATAATCCCTTTCCTCCCCAAGTTGCTTTTAGTCATGGTGTTTCATTGCAGCAATAGAAGCCCTAAAGTACACATATTTAAAAGAAGTGCCATATGTGTTCAGGGGCCCTGAAGAAGACATCAGCCACTGATGCCCTGGAGCTGGAGTGATAGGTGGTTGTGAGCTGCCTGAGATGAGTGCTGAGAACCAAACTTGGATGTTCTGGAAAAGCAGCCAATGCTCCTAACTGCCAAGCTACCCCTCTCAGTAGCATTTTCTTTTTTTCTTTTTTTTTTTTTTGGTTTTTCGAGACAGGGTTTCTCTGTGTAGCCCTGGCTGTCCTGGAACTCACTCTGTAGTTCAGGCTGGCCTCCCAAGTGCTGGGGTTAAAGGCATACGCCACCACCGCCTGGCAGCATTTTCTAACCCTAAAGAAAGAAACAAGAAGTGGGATGAGGGTGTAGTTGGTGTACTCAGTTGGTACAGTGCTTGGGTAGCATTTACTAAACACAGAGTTTTGGTCCCCAGCACTGCATAAACCAGACTTGATGACATTTGCCTGTAATGCCATCATTGGAAAGGCAAAATAGGAAGATCAGAAGTTCAAGTTTGCCAGGCAGTGGTGGCACATGCCTTTAATCCCAGCATTTGGGAAGCAGAATCAAGTTAAACTCAGAGGCCAACCTGGTCTACAGAGTGAGTTCCAGGACAGCCAGGACTACAAAGAGAAACCCTTTGGGGGGAGAGAGAAGAAAAAAGAAAGAAAGAAAGAAAGAAAGAAAGAAAGAAAGAAAGAAAGAGAGAGAGAGAGAGAAAATGAAACATAAATGTATTCTAGCTCCTTCCTATTCTTCATCTTAGTATCTTGCAGTTTATCACTAATTTTGTTGGATTTCTAACCTTAACATCGCTCATATTTATTTTCTCATTTCTAGACTTCTAAACCTAGCACAAGAATTGTGTATATATATATATTTGGGAGACAGAAGCAGGTGAATCTATGTGGGTTTCAGGCAAGCTTGACTCTATAGAGAATTCCAAACCAGCCAGAACTACTTAATGAGATCCTGTTAAAAAATATTATAATACATATCTATGAAAGTCTTCATCTTTCCCAATATGTATAGTTTATAGTAGTTCAAACACATATACCTAGTTATATCACTCCCTTGCCTTGGAAAAAAACAACTTAAACTCTTCAGAATATCTATACCCCCCATAACCCTCTCCTTCTCCTTCAAAAAGGTTCCCCTGTCTCTAGCAGGCCTGAACCCTCCTGGAGACCAGGCTGACCTTGAATTCACAGAGACCTGCCCCTCAGGTACTGGGAATAAAGGTATTCTCCACATGCTTGGTCCTTCATAGTTACTTTTCTATGTATTTATGTGATTTTCCTCTACACCAACGTTTTCTTCATAAAAACTCGATGACTTCTGGTTTCCCAAGTCCAGTAAATCCCAACACATACACCCTTACATATTTCTCTCTCTCTCTCTCTCTCTCTCTCTTTTTTTTTAATGTACCCAGCAAAACTCTCAATCGCCATAGATGGAGAAACCAAAGTATTCCATGACAAAACCAAATTCACACAATATATTTCCACAAATCTAGCCCTTCAAAAAGTAATAAATGGAAAACTCCAACACAAGAAGGGGAACTACATCCCTGAAAAAGCAAAAATGTAATCTCCCAACAAAACTAAAAGAAGATAGACACATGAATGGAATGCCAGCTCTAACTACAAAAATAACAGGAAGCAACAATTACTTTTCCTTAATATCTATTAACATCAATGGATTCGATTCTCCAATAAAATGACATAGACTATCAGATTGGGCATGTAAACAGGACCCAACATTTTGCTACATACAGGAAACCCACCTCAGTGACAAAGACAGACACTACCTCAGAATAAAAGGCTGGAAAACAATTCTCCAAGCCAATGGCCCCAAGAAAAAAGCTGGAGTAGCCATTCTAATATAGAATAAAATCGACTTTCACCCTAAAGTGATCAAAAAAGATAAGGAGGGACACTTCATATTCATCAAAGGTATGATCTACCAAGATGAACTCTCAATTCTGAACCTCTATGCTCCAAATGCAAGGGCACCTACATTCATAAAAGAAACTTTACTAAAGCTCAAAGCACACATTACACAGCACACAATAGTAGTGGGAGATTTCAATACCTCACTCTCTGCAAAGGACAGATAATGGAAACAGAAACTAAACAAGGACACAGTGAGACTAACAGAAGTTATGAAACAGATGGATTTAACATATTTCTCTTACATTTCCATTAACTCTTTGTGTACCTAACTACTCCCTCCTGTAAGAAAAATTCCCTAAATTCCCTTTAGTATATTAAAGGATATGCCTTTCTTTTGCTCCATTATGGATTCATTGTGCATCATTCATGTCTGTTTCACAACATATCCTCAGAGCACTCCAAGTTAGAAACCACTTTTATGTAGTTTATATATTAAGCTATATTTATTTGAGCATATAATAACAGGTAGGGGCTGGAGAGATGGCTCAGCTCTTAAAAGCCCATACTGCTCTTGCAGAGGCCCGGAAATCTGCTCCCAACACCCATGTGAGCCTCCTCACAGCTGCTTGCCACTCCATTTTCAGGGGCCCAAACATTTTCTTCTGGCCTCCAAAGGAACCTGCACTCAAAAACGTGTATACTTTAAGGGTTTTTGCAGTGATAGGAGGGGCAAGGGATACACAAAAATAACACCATGCAAAAGACCTCACTGGAGAGATTTATTGGAGGATAGTCATACAAAAGGGTGCCTCTGAGTGGGGATGCAAAGTGACAAGCTGTGAAGGCTAGGCCTATATAAATGGTATGACGCATGTGCACAGGGCGACTACTCTACATGTGGTAACAGTGGAAATAAGTTGAATTTGGCCGCTGGTGATGACATGGCCGCTGGCGCAGTTATCAAGGCTGTGCTAGGGGAGCATCAGGTTCAGGAATGTGGATGGTTCTCGGTTTACCAACATACATTCATATACATAATTTAAAATGATGAAAAATAAAATTTAAGATTATAAACACAGATGAGCGACTAGGAAGATGGCTTAGAGGTTAAGAGCTCTTGCTGCTCTCCAGAGACTTGAATTTGGGTTCCCCGTACCGCATTGGGTGGCTCACATCTGCTGGAACTGCAGTTCTAGGGGATCTGAAGCCCTCTTGTGGCTTCTGCAGGCATCTGCGCACACACATACACTCAAGCACACACGCATATTCTTTAAAAATAAAAACGTAAGGGAATTTGCAAACTTTGGGTAGTTTATTAGGGGACAGATGAAATCAGCACCGGGCGAGAAGCAATGGGACCTACTTTTTGCCCCAATTTATCCTTTCTGGACTGTTGCCTTCGTCATAAAAGAATTCGGCCAGAGTACACTTAATTTGTAGGTGGAAATTTACAGCTTTACAATGACCAGCCTCTTAATTTGCAAATAAGGAGACCGTAGCTTTGGCACGACACAGAATTTCGTAAACATTTTATACAGTTAATGAGTAAAGGTGGCAGCATCTTGTGCTCAGAAATGAGGGGTTGAAGTCTTGAAACTTAAGTAGTTTTTGTGGATTTGTTTTTTGTTTTGTTTTTTTTTCTTTGAGGCGGGCCCTCACTTTTTAGCCAATGCTGGCCTCGAAGTCGCAACAATTCTCCTGCCTCAGCCTGTACGAGCTCCGGGAATACAAGTGTGAATATATCATCAAATGACTAATAGCTCAAATCCTGCTAAACAGCAACGAAGAGGATAGGTTCATAGAAACTGAAACGGGGGCGGGGAGGGGGGGAAAGGAAGAGTGAATTATTTAAATAAATATCAGAGGAGGGCGGAACAAAGATCTCTGAGGTCACTTCCGGTGCCGGGGTGATTTCCGGAATCAACACGGAAACAGCCAATGATAACCTTCCCACGGGAGCCAATAGTCGAGCAGATTACAAACAGCCAATCCAGGCGGCGCTGTCACTGTTATGGTCCTGCCAGGGCCCCGGCGTCGTGGTGCTTGGGTGCTCGCCACCGGCTGGCCTCTGGTTCGACCTCATCCGGAGCTGCGGGGTGGACTGGCTCGCGCGCCTCCGCCCTCGCCGCAGCCCGTGCCTCCTGGCTCGCAGGCCGCCCCTTAGCAGGTCGTCCCCGAGGCCCGGGCCCAGCCGCTCCACAGCACCTCCACGGGCTCCGAGGCCGGCGGGATGCAGCCTCCGGGCCCGCCCCCGGCCTATGCGCCTGCCAACGGGGACTTCACCTTTGTCTCTTCGGCGGACGCGGAAGGTGAGGCGGAGGCTGACGGGGCTCGAGGCGGGGGAGGCAGAGTGGGGACTCCGCCCCTGTGCTCCCTGGGCCTTCCCGGAGGCCTCCGGTGACTAGGAAGGGTGCGGGGCGTCGGCTCTTGAGTTGGGCCTCACCACCCCGGCTGCGGGCTGGGTCCCCGGGTGTCTCGTTCACAAGTGAACCCGCCGGTCTGTGTAAGGATTTCTTCCTGAAATGCTCTGCTCCCCAGTTACTCAAAGTAAGAGTGAGAACAAAGTGAGGCTGTGTTGCTCTGCTATTAATAGGAAAACCTTTTTCCCCACTGAGGTTACTTTTGGCAGGTTAAGGAGAACCTCCTTCAAAGGAGACGTGCTTTTTAAAAATTTTTTAATTGAATTTGATTTCTTGCTCAGATCCCTGTGTCCACAGTTTGTAGTGTTTGGTCACAATATTCAGAAAACGGTATTTAGGAGCATTTGAAACTTCCGGAATTCAATTTCGTGTCCCCAACAGTGTCTACAGACTTGGCTTGTACTGTTTTGAGCTAGCGACTCTGATTGCTTTAAACAAACAAACAAACAAACAAAAACTTTTCTGCTGTAGGGGATTCTCCCACCCCTCCTTAGTTCAACTCCTTGTAACTTGTTTTTGGATTTGGCTTTTATTTTATTTACTTTCCAGGGACCAGATTTAACTGCCCAATATGAAAAAAACAAGTTGATTTCGATATAGAGCAGTTGAAGAGGCTAGGGCATGTCTGGTGATGAACCCCTTCGATCTCTGCGCTTAGAAGGCAGAGCCAGATCTGAATTCAAGGCCAGCTTGGACTACATACTTAACAAGTTTTCTGCCAGCCAGGATTACACATTGAAACCCTGTCTCAACAAAGTAGAAAAGAAATCTCAGTTTAGAGATGAGCGTGAATTTTCACAGAAATCTGATTTCTATAAATATGATTTGTTTCTCACTTAGTTTTTATTCTTTTTTCTTTTTTAAAAGTGAGACAGAGTCTCACTCTGTCACTTTGGTTGGCTTAGAACTCTACATAGACAAGGTAACCTGTACCTCCCTACTGCAGGGATTAAAGGTTTATACTACCACATACAGCTCAGCCCCTATTTTAAAGTTTTAGTCTGAGACACTCACACTATGTTACTCAGGCTGGCCTTGAACTCAGGATGTAGCCCTAAACGTGATCTTTCCTCAGCCTCCAGAATAACTGGATGTCCTTAGTTTATGTCAGACAAATAGATAGTTTTGTATCTGGTTTATGTCTGTAGGTCATCAGAATTAACATTACCTGGCACATATCTAGATATAATCTCCTTTAATCTGGATTTATATTTTATCAGGGTCCCTAGGTAATTCATAAACACATTAATAATTTTAGAAGCATTGACTTAGAATTTCATAAAGTTTAAAAGAGAAGGAAAAACTAATTCCTAAGTAGATCAGAGACAGCCAGGCAAGGTGGATCACATATGTAATCCTTTCTCTTGGGAGACTGAGACAGGGGGACTAACAACAGTTAAAGACCAGCCTGGACTAAAGTAAGACCTTGTCTCAGACAAAACAACAACAAAATCAGGAAAGTTTTATGGAGATGATATTACAAGGATGTATCCTATCAGATAATGGACTGATAGGAACAAGATAAAAATTTCAGTGGTATGATATGTGCTATAAAAAGTGTGATATAGGACTGACTATGTAGCTTAGTTGATAACAAGCAGGAGGCTCTGAGTTTAATCTCTAGCAGTAAAAATACAGTAGACATGGTGATTCATGCTAGCATTTGTGAGGTAGAGCAGGAAGGTCCAAACTTCAAGATCATCCTTAGCTAAGTAGTCAAATTGAGGTCAGCTTGGGCTGCATGCCTTAGCCTCCTAAGTGCTGGAATTACAGGCATGTTCCCTTGTACCTGGCTTGTCATTCAACTCCTCTGTTTTGTTTTGTTTTTTTTCTCTTCTCTAATTGTAAAATGAAAAGTAGCACACCCAGTGTCTATCATTGATAAGAAATTTGTCTCATTGATAAAATTTGGAGATTATATGTAATAGCAAATGTTCACAGAGATATAATTACTTGAATATATATACATTTTGGTTCAGATTTACATGTTGCACCCTGGTTTACAGTTTTGTCTTCTCTCCTAAGATCTCAGTGGTTCTATAGCAGCTCCAGATGTCAAATTAAACCTTGGTGTAAGTGGAGATTTTATCAAAGAATCTACAGCTACTACATTTCTGAGACAAAGAGGCTATGGCTGGCTTTTGGAAGTTGAAGATGAGGATCCTGAAGATAACAAGCCACTTTTGTATGTGAAAGAATATGTAATTTGTGTTTTTAAGACCTAATCTGTAGGATGTGGGTTTTTGGTTTTTTTTTTATGTTTTTAAAGACAGATGAGGAAAATCTTAGCCTTTTTGGTGAAAAATAATAGAGATGAAATAGAGAAAGCTTTTGGTGAAGAACAGAGAGATGGATTAGCAGTTATGAGTGCTTCCTGCTGTTTGAGAGAACTTGAGTTTAGTCCAGCACCCGTACCCATCAACACAACTGTCTATAGCTCCAGCTCCTAGGGATCTAACGTAGTCTTCTGACTTCATACACTTATAGAAACACATATACGAATAAATCTTTTAAAAAAAATAACAGTTTTTAGTTTTACTATTTCTTTTAAAAACTGATGCAGTGCAGGTCAACTGAGGTGCATGCCTTTAATCCTAACACTCAGAAGGCAAAAGCAGGTGGATCTATGTGAGGTTGAAGCCAGCCTGATCTACAGAGAGTTCCAGGACAGCCAGGGGTACACAGAGAAACCCTGTCTTAGGAACAAACAAAACAAAACAGTCAGGTTTTGTTTGTTGCTTTTGTTTTTGTTTTGTTTTGTTTTCTAAGCAAGGTTTCTCTGTATATCCCTGGCTGTCGTGGAACTCACTCTGTAGACCAGGCTGGCCTTGAACTCAGAAATCTGCCAACATCCAAGTTTCTTTAATTTTGTTTGTTTGTTTGTTTCCAATTCAGGGTTTATCTGTGTAGCTCGGGCTGTTCTGGAACTTGCTATGTAGACCAGGCTGGCCTGGAACTCAAGAGATCTGCCTACCTCTGCCTTCTAAGCCTTGGGATTAAAGGCATCCCCCAGTTGTTGTCAGGAATTTTTAAAATGGGGGCTGGAGAAGTGGCACAGTGGTTAAGAGCACTATTCATAGTACCTACAATGTGGTTCACAACTCTTGTAATTCAGTTTTAGGGGATCCAAATTCCTCTGAGGGCACCAGTCACGCATATATTATACAGACATGCATGCTGAAAAACACTCATAAAAAATTCTTTTTAAAATCTATAAAACTGAAAGCCAGACTTTGTAATATGCTTGTAATCTCAGTATTTGAACAGTAGAAACATGAGAATCAGGAGTTTGCCCCCAGAAAATCTAGATATGGATCAGGGAGAGAATCCCTCTCTCCAAAGGAATACATAGAGAGTGATGGAGAAGAGCAATTCAACCCCTTTCCTCTGGACCTGCTGAGTATGTACAGGCACTTTGACTCACACAAAGCTGTTCATGTACTCAACACAGACACGCACTCACATGTCAGTAAATAAATGTATCATTAAAACAAAGAGCAAGTTCCACTCCACTGCCACATTCCTGTAATCTCAACACTGTAAAGGTAGACAAGTGGTCTTTGTGAGTTCCAGGCCAGCAAGGATACTCAGTGAGACTCACACATAAACAGATGTGCTCTGATTCCAAATAATCAGCGTCTAAAAAAGGCGAGATTCTTAAATAGTTAGGCTGAAATTCAGGTTTAAAACATAATTATTTCTATGCAATGTGGCACATACCGTTATCCCGATACTGGGACAAAGGCAGGTCCTGTAAGCATTAGTTTCACTCCATACTACTAACAATTTCAAAACACCAGCAATTGCAGGATTGTGAGATGTTTCAACATCTCTAAAGTTGAGATATTGTTTACCATGGAATCGGTCTAATACTTACTTCAAATACAGATGTTGACCTATGTATGTCATAGTGTCTTGTTTAAAGTTCTTTTAAACCCTGTTTTACTATTCAAAATTGCATTTTTTAAGAATCTTATTTTTGAATTATAGGGAAGAATTGGACATTGATCTAAAGGATATTTACTACAAAATCCGTTGTGTTTTGATGCCAATGCCATCGCTTGGTTTTAATAGACAAGTAGTGAGAGACAATCCTGACTTTTGGGGTCCACTGGCTGTTGTTCTTTTCTTTTCCATGATATCATTATATGGACAGTTTAGGGTAAGTATACCTCATTTTATTACGAATGTTAAATCTTTTTATGAGACTCAAAAATTAGGTGGCTGGGCAGTGCTGGTGCACCTTTTCAATTCCAGTACTCAGAAGGCAGAGGCAGGCTGATCTAAAAAAAAAAGCCAGGCAGTGGTGGTGCACGCCTTTAATCCCAGTACTTGGGAGGCAGAGGCAGTCGGATTTCTGAGTTCGAGGCCAGCCTGGTCTACACAGAGAAACCCTGTCTCAAAAAACAAAACAAAACAAAAAAAAGTTTTGTTACATGTTTACTTATAAAAATACATTTTGCCTTTGCCTATTTTTATCCTCATTTGTTCATTCCTAAAATTGTTTCATAATTAATTAAGGAGTACCTTGGATTAGTTCTTTTTCAGTTTTTCCATTTTTTTAGATTTTTTTATCCATTTTACTTAATGTGTATGTTTTGCCTGCATGCAAGTATGTGCACTAAGTGCATGCCTGTTGGATTGTCTGGAGCTAGCTTTCTTTATGTGTGGTTTAGCCATCCTGTGGGTGCTAGGAATCAAACCTGGATTCCTTGCAAGAGCAACAAGTAGTGTTACCGGCTAATTTGTCTCTCTAGCCCCAGATTTTTCAAATTTTATTAAATTTGTTTGTTTTTGTTTTTTTAAAACAGGGTTTCTCTATATAGCTCTGGCTATTCTGGAACTTGCTCTGTAGCTCACACTGGTCTCAAACTCAGAGATCTGCCTGCCTCTGTCCCCAAGTTCTGGGATTAAGTGTGTGTAACATTACCACTATTCATTAATTTTTTTTATGATTTATTTTTCTATTTTTAGTTATATGTGTGAGGCAGAAGCAGGTGGATCTCTGTGAGTTCAAGGCCAGTCTGATCTGTCTCAACAAAAAACAAGATCCTGTCTCACAAAAAAA
>NW_022196912.1:19985519-19990726 GCF_008632895.1 Mastomys coucha | reverse complement strand
AAAAAAAAAAAAAAAGAGTGTATGTGTATGTGTGTGGGTATGTGCATGGCACGCTGGTACCTGGGAAAGTCAGAGGTATTGAATTCTAAAGTTGAAGTCATCCCTAGTGTTAGTGCTGGCAATTGAACTTGGGTCTTCTGGAAGTGATAGGTGTTCTTGATGACAGAGCCATCTTTTCAGCCTCTACTAATTACTTAGTTGTGTGACTAAATACCTAGCAAAAGTACCTCAGTGAAATAAGTATTCATTCTGGCTCTCATTTAGAAGTGGGGATGATATCATGGGGAAGCATGCCTCTTCCATTTCATTCAGCTGGGGCTCATGGAATAATACTACTCATATTTAGGGGAGGTTCCCACTTCCATTTAACCCAATCTAGAAACTCCCTCTCAGATATACCCTAGTCTGTCTCCTGGGAGATTTTAAATTGTCTTGTCAAATGACAAGTATTGTAGTGCACACCTTTAATTCCAGCACTTGGGAGGCCAGCCAGGTCTACAGAGATGATTCCAGAACAGTTGAGGATACATTGACTCAAGTGAGACCTTGTCTCAAGAATGCAAGAACAAAACAAAACACAAAGACAACAAAAAAAGCAGGTTACGTTTGGACATGATGTTTATCACAGCCATGGGAAAGCAAACAGTATAGGCCTTGTACCTTCTAAGCAAGTGCTTTATCCCTGAGCTGTATATCTAATCCAGTTTTTATGTTTTCATTTTCTTTTGGGACTCACTCGGTAGCCTAGGCAGGCCTTTATCTTGTGATCCTCCTACCTCAGATTTCTGAGTATTAAGATACAGTAATGAGCCCCTAATTTAGCTTATATTTTTTTATCATTAATATGCTCTACAGATACTTTACAATTATGTAAGTTATGTAATTGTGTTTCTCATCAAACTTGAGCCTAATAAATTTTCAACCCAATTATTACTGCTATATTCATTTAATGGTGATTATCCTATTTCCTTCATTTCACCTATGTACATTAATAAGTACTTTATAAGGAACAGCTGCCCTTTTATGTTATTTAATTATCCAGTTATTTATATCAGTATGGGTTCTTTTTTTAAAAAAGATTTATTTATTTATTTTGTGCATATGAGTACACACTGTAGCTGTTGTGATAGTTTGTGAGCCTTCATCTGGTTGTTGGGAATTGGCTTTAGGATTTCTGCTCCCTCTGGTCAGCCCCTCTCACTCCAGCCCAAAGATTTATTTACTATTATAAATAAGTACACTGTAGCTGTCTTCAGATGCACCAGAAGAAGGCGTCATCATATCTCATTACAGATGGTTGTGAGCCACCATGTGGTTGGTGGGATTTGAACTCAGGACTGTCAGAAGAGCAGTCGGTGCTCTTACATGCTGAGCCATCTCACCAGCCTCAGTATGGGTTCTTTATTCAGTTTATTCTAGCTTTAGCCACTGGGAGCTTCTTTGGGTTTTCTGTGACCTTTGAATATATCCCTTACTTTGTATATGTATGTGAATGTACACGTTTGTGTTTGTGCGTGTTCAGGTGAACGTATATTGTGGGTTTACCAATGAGTATCAGAGGTCAGCTTTGATTATTGTACCTCTGGACAAACATTTGTTTTTTTGTTTGTTTGGTTGGTTGGTTTGTTGTTATTGTTGTTGTTTTGTCTGTTTGGTTTTTTTGAGACAGGGTTTCTCTGTATAGCCCTGGCTGTCCTGGAACTTACTCTGTAGACCAGGCTAGCCTCGAACTCAGAAATCCGCCTGCCTCTGCCTCCCAAGTGCTGGGATTAAAGGCATGTGCCACCACCGCCTGGCTCTACTTTGTTTTTTGAGACAGCATATAAAGTGAGACTTGAGACTTGCCAGTTAGCTTGGTTCTGTCTCCTTTCCTGAGTGCTGGATTACAAGTGTATGCCACTTCACCCAGCATTTTGTGTGAGTCCTGGGATTCAAATTAAAGCTCATATTTGTGTGGCAAGTACTTTATCAACTGAGCTATTTCCCACCCCCATGTTGCATACTTTTTGAGAACACCTTTGTAGCCTTGAAAGCAGTTATTATTCTTCAAAAGAGTCAGTTCTAGTGAGGGAATATTTAGAAACAAAAATCTAGAAGCTGGGTATAGTAGGAGACTGAGGCAAGAAAACTGATGTAAGTTTGAGGCCATCCTGTTCTTCACAGTAAGTTTGAAGCCAGCCTGCACTGTATACGAATTTGTTCAAAATGAAGGAGAAAACCAAGATCAAGGCAATCAGTATGCTTATATTTCTGATGGAGTATTATTGGCAGACTTTCCCAGGACACAGTGTTAAATATATACAGATATCTTTAAAAAGTTTTAAAGACTTCTGAAAAAGACTGAGAGCTTATTTTGGGAATGGCTTTTGCTTGCAGGATGTGATAAGCCAGAGGACTAGTAGTAACATTCTGCCTTCTTTAAAGTTATCTTTTATCATGTATCTTGAAATCCTGAAGTTTCTATAAGCAGTAATTGTTGCAGTTGGTTGTGAGTTTGTATTACACTTCCCATTTGTAAGACTTGGGAATGTAGAACTAATAGACGCTGAGACCTGAAATGGGGCTTGCTAAGCTGTCTTATGTAGCAGAGAATTGAGTTTCTGAAAACGTAGCAGTTTATTTGTGTTTTTTTTTATTAATGATTTTTTTCTCTTTAAGGTGGTCTCATGGATTATAACCATTTGGATATTTGGTTCACTGACAATTTTCTTACTGGCTAGAGTTCTTGGTGGAGAAGTAAGTACTTAATTTTGAAAAGTATTTTTCTTAGTGTTTGTTTTTATGCAGTTGTCTAGACAGTTAGATAACCCTAGCTAGCCCGAACTCACTGTGTGGATGAGACTGGCCTTGAACTCACAGAACTCTTGTCTGCCTCTCACAAGTGCTGGAATCAAAGGCATACACCACCATTCCCAGCCACAATAATAAATGGTTGTTGATCTCAGAATTGTCTTTAAGTTATACTAGTTCCTTTTAGATGATATATATATATATAAATTAAATCTACTCTATAAACATAAGGAATGAAGAGGGAAGAGCTCTCCCACCTATCAAATGCTATATCGCTCTTCATAGAAGCATAGAGTTGACAATAGGTCCCCAGCTAGTTCTCAGTGTTTCTCAGGATTTGTCCTATTAGAGAATACATTGGGTTTTTGATATTTTTTTGAGACTGTCTCATAGATGAGGGCTTCAGCTTTTGGTCCTCTTGACTATATCTCTCAAGAACTGAATTGCTAAATTGTGGCACTACTCTCAGCCAGAAAATTAAAGTAATTTAAAATACTTAATTAAAGTTAACAAACTGGCTAAATTTTAATTATAAATACTACATTTTAGCTAAAAATAACTCTTTCCAAAACAGAAATGTTAAAAGAATAGCTTGACACAAGGCTTCATGGAAGCTTTAAGACTGGCTTTCTTCATTCAGTGCCTTATGATGTCTACTTTTAGTTAAACTATATGAAGAGAGTAAGGCTTCACACAGCTAAACAGCTAGAAAATAGAGTATTTCGATAGCTTTTTCAGATTACTGAACATTTTTTTCCTAAATACTACTCCAGAGTACAGTAAGCAGTAGTCTCTTAAAGGCTGCTGCAGTTAGGGATTTCAATCTATATACATGAACTGGCCATTCAAAATCACTCTGAGGTCTAGAAAGCTAGTTCAGTGGTTAAGAGCACTTGTTCTTGCAAAGTACTGGGTTCAGTTCCCAGCAGCTACATGGGGATTTGCCACTTGCATACAAGTGGTACATAGACATAGATGCAGACAAAATGCTCATGTGCATAAAATAAAAGAAACAAATCCCTCTGAATGGATTTTGCAACACCATACCTTTGTCATTTGTAAAACATTACTTCTGCCAGATGTGGTGGCACATTCATTTAAGCACTCAGCACTCAGGAAGAAGCAGGTGGGCTTCTAGGAGTTTGATCTACAGAGTGAGTTCAGGACAGCCAGGGCTACACAGAGAAACCCTGTCTCAGAAAACAAACAAAAAGTTACTTTATTCTCTGTGTGTGTATGTGTATTACATGTATGCAGTATAATGATCTTTACTAAAGATAGATAGATAGATAATCCTGGATAGATATATAAGCCTTGTGTCTAGCAATGTGGGTTTTGAATATCAGAACACTGAAGCATATTGAAGACACAGTGAGTGGTAAGGAGGCTCGGACTATGTGAGATAATACATTGAAATACATTGGATGTGATACTTTATGATGTTTTTAAATTCTTGTGGTTGTGTCAGACAAAGAATATGATGTTGAAAAGTGATTAAGTATTCTGATTTCTGTGATATTTACATCAATTTTTAAAAATTCACAGGTTGCATATGGCCAAGTTCTTGGAGTTATAGGATATTCATTACTTCCTCTCATTGTAATAGCCCCTATACTTTTGGTGGTTGGATCTTTTGAAATGGTATCTACACTTATAAAAGTAAGTTATATAGTGTGTGTTGTGTTTTAGTTTGCTGCTGGTTTTTGTTGGTTTGTTGGGTTTTGTTTGGTTTGAGTTTTTGTTTGTGTTTTGAGACATTTTGACTCTTATAGCCCAGGCTTGCCTTGAATTCAAGTGGTAGGTGTATGCCAATATGCCTGACTCCAAGTGTCTCTTTAGGTAGGGTTTACAGGTGATTATTGTAATTAGGTTTCTTTTCTTTTCTTTTTTAATTACAGAAATTTAGAAACAGAGCAAGGTTAAATGTTCTTTAAAAGTCTCACTTGCACCAGCCCACAGTGGTGTACACCTTTAATCCTAGCAATTAGGAGGCAGTGGCGGGTGAATCTCTGAATTTGAAGCCAAGTCTGTAGATCTAGATCTAGTTCTAGGACAACCAGGGCTACACAGAGAAACTCTTATTTAAAAAAAAAAAAAGAAAGAAAGTCTCACTTGGTAGATAACATTTCTAAATATTGTAAATGTTCTCTTTGATACTCAAAATATTGATGATTTGCTAATATGCCATCTTATCCTTTTTTTTTTTTTAAGCTATTTGGTGTGTTCTGGGCTGCCTACAGTGCTGCTTCATTACTCGTAGGTGAAGAATTCAAGACCAAAAAGCCTCTCCTCATTTATCCAATCTTTTTATTGTATATCTATTTTTTGTCCTTATATACTGGGGTGTGATCCAAGTTGAACATGAATCAAAAAGATGGTGTTACATTTGTATTAAGCTGGGAATTCTTGCTGGAGGG
>NW_022196912.1:19974484-19984982 GCF_008632895.1 Mastomys coucha | reverse complement strand
ACCAAAGGAGCAAGAGATATAATGGATGTGGCATTCATTAAAATCATTAATATATAGGAAAAATAATATTTATAGCATCAGTAAATATTTTTAAGTGGTACCTTTAAATCATAAAAGTTACAGGAAAGAGACTTTTGAAGTCATATGGTCTTGAACAATGTTATATGAAGTAGAAAATAAAGTGTTTTCCAGCTGTGTGTTTTGTTTTATAATACCTTGTCCTCTATTACTTGATACTTTAACAGGTATTAGTTTTTTCCTAACAAATTTACAGTTTTTTCTAGGGGAAATATTAAGAAAATTTTATCACAGAAGTTTTTTTGTAAATTATGGATTCTGTATATATCTCTGATATTACTTTGTAAAGTAGATAAACTATTTTATCTGTACCTATAAAATAGCAAATCCCTGTTAGCAAATTATTGTATTATTCTTTCTGATATAGCCCAAAAAAAGTTTAACTTCTGTTCCTGATATGATATGACATCGTCTCTGTATGTGTTCGTTAGGCAAGACAGATCTAAAAAAAAACAACAGGTAAAAGCCCTAAATAAATAAAAGTTAGAGAACTTAGAATGATGAGTAGTCGTATAGAAAAACCTTTGGCTGCAGAAGCAGCAGCAGAAGGTCAACATCTGTCACATGTGTTCCTGTGGTCATCCCTTTGTATCTGTGGATTATTTGAGTTTCTTATTTGTTCCTTTTGTGGTACTGGCTCAAACCTAGTACTGTGCACATGTTAGGCAAGTGCTGTAGTGGTTAAGCACGCCCCTCGCCTATCATGCTTGTCAAGTCTACAAATCTAGGAGGCCACACAAGGTTAAGGAGAGCTACAAATGCAGCTCAAATCAAAAACCTAAACTTACTTAAAACATTGTGGAATTTTTTGTGCAATTGAATGTGTACTTTATAGATGATGCTCTTTTTTTCCAACTTGAAAGCTTTGGCATACCTAGTTGATATTCTTACTGTTGACCCTGAAACTAAACTTTGGGGTCAAGATCAAATTGTAGAATCTTATTAATTGCTGCAACAAGATATTTTAGGAATATTCCACTCAAAAATTATTTGATTTTTAAAAAAACTTACCAGTGCATTTGATTAGTGATAGCGCTCAGCGGGTAAAGGGCTTGCTTTTGTCTGATCTTGTTTGTTTGGGTTTTTTGTTTTTTGTTGTTGTTGTTTTCGAGACGGGGTTTCTCTGTATAGCCCTGGCTGTCCTGGAACTCACTCTGTAGACCAGGCTGGCCTTGAACTTAGAAGTCCACCTGCCTCTGCCTCCCAAGTGCTGGGATTAAAGGCATGCGTCACTATTGCCCAGCAATGCCTCTGTATTCTTGTGCATCTCTTGTGAATTCTTTTTCTGGCAGCAGCTTGTGCTTTGGAGTGAAGAGAAGTAAAAAACAAGATGTAAATGATGTGGCTTGACATTCACTGTTACAATTGTATGGTAAGATAGTCTCACCTCTGCCGACACCATGGAACTACTTCCTCTTGTTTTCTTTGCTATTTGAAGCCAGGGATGCCTCGGTCACATACACTGCATCTTCCCATATCCAAGCTAACTTTATCTGAGATGCTTGGGGACTTGTGCCCTGGTCACAAGTGGTTTTAACTAACTACAAACAAAAGTAAGTATGTGATTTGTTGCCATCTTGACTGGTAACCTCATCAAAATGGAACAGACTTCATGTCTAGCTACTATTGTGGCTAGTGATGTCATCAAGATGGAGACAGCACATGACATAGTACCATCTGGCTAGTGATATAATGAACATAACAAAGGATATGTGACTTCACAGTCTTTGTTAATGCCACATGGCATAAACCAAAATGACATCAATAGAGCTTCCTGTTATCACTGAGCTCTCAGGAACATGCCACACTGTTGGGATTTTTACCTCCCTACATGCCTGCTTAGATCATGGATATGGGAGACTCCAATTACGTGGTTTGTTTCTTAATATTAAAAGTCAATGTATTTTTTATATCAGACTAAGGAGGTAATAACAGACCTTCATGGTAGGTTTGAGAAAAATTGGCAATTGTTTTATTTGATATATTTGCTGGTTTCTAGAGGAAACAAAGTAAGCCATGTATGTGCCTCTATCTAGATATGAGAAGGAGCTGACACTTTGAAATGGCTAGACTCCTGTGAATTTGCAGCATCCCAGAACCGAGTCTGGTAAAGCACAGACCACAAGCAGGACCCAAGGACCCAAGAGAATACCAGGTGCTTTACAGGCTACTTCCAACAGGCAACTACAGCAGCTGAAGACAAAATGAGCTTGCTTGTGTCGGGGCTGGAGATGCGTGGTGTCTTCAAGCCTCTTTTCTTACTGAAATGGAGTGTTCTTGCCCTTTACTCCAGGTGTCTTGATTTTGTTTCTGACCCACTGAGTCCTGGATAATGTTACTTTTGTTTTTATTTTACAGTTAGAATGACATGGCCTAAGGAAAAGAACAGGCTGATCTCATCTATCCCTTTTCAGATTATTTGAGATGTTGCTGTTTTCTGGATCCTTTACTCTAGATGATGGGCACTAAATTTGAGATGATGATGATAATAGTGATAACTATGATGTAAAAGACTGTTGACAGTCGATGGAGAAGATAAAGTAGACCCTCACCACAAAAAAAAATCTACTAGACATTATAATCATCAACAGGATGATGTTTTACTGTTGTACTGGCTGGTTTTGTGTGTCATCTTGGCAAAAGCTGGAGTTATCACAGAGAAAGAAACCACCCTTGAGGAAATGCCTCCATGAGATCCAGCAGTAAGGCATTTTCTCAATTAGTGAACAAGGGTTCAAGGTTTCATTGTGGGTGGTGCCATCCCTGCCATAGTCTTCCGTTCTTTTAGAAAGCAAACTGAGCAAGCCAGGCTAAGCAAGCCAGTGAATAACATCCCTCTAGGGCCTTTGGATCAGCTCTTGCTTCCTGACCTGCTTGAGTTCCAGTCCTGACTTCTTTTGATGATGAACAGCAATGTGGAAGTGTAAGCCGAATAAACCCAACTTGCTTCTTGGTCATGATGCTTGTGCAGGACTAGAAACCTTGACTAACACAACTGTGTAATGCTGCTTTTCTCTATTTCCACTCATTCTGAATCAAAATCATGGTTTTTATATATCATTCTCTGTACTATACAAATCATTCAGATTTATTTGTTTATTTTTTTTAGCCCCACCCCTTCAGATTTATTTTTAATCATCTCTTGCTTTTTTATAAGATTTACCTAGAAGGGGTTGGGGATTAGGTTAGCATTAGAGTGCTTGCTCGCCCTGAATCAGAAACTCTCTGGGGAAAAAGCTTTATCCAGGAATTTACAAAGCCCCATGATATATACACAGGTAATATTAGAATATTAGTTTATTATATTCTATGTATGTACTTTGGGTTCAGCCTTTTTTTAATGTAGTGTTGCACAGCACCATTCTATAAGCTAAATATGTGCCATCTTCATAAGACCAACGATGTATGCTTATGAAAGACCATTATGATTCAACTTAGTGATTGTTAATGTTCCTTAAGAGGAGGAGGAGAGCAGGGTCCTTGGACTTTACCTGAGTATTCAGCCACTTCTGCCAGCTACTTGTATGCCGTTTGCTCTTATTACACATGGCCTCAAGATTTTGGGGATCTAAATTATTTAGACTGAAGTCTGGGGAGAGAAGGGAAGACATTCATACTGGGTCAAGACTTTGCAGTCACCTACACTCCTGCCAGCTCTTTGGTCATGCTCTGGAAGTTACTCAATGAAGTCATCAGTTTCCTGTGGTGAACTTAGGTGAAATTGAAATTTGATTTGTTGTTGGGATCTTTAATGGGGGGCAGAGCCATTGTTTAGTCTCCCTCATTTAGGAAGGGAATTCTCACAACATATGTTATTATATCTCATGGTAGTAAGAAAACCAAACTGGGTGGTTGGTGGTGCATGCATTTAATTCTAGCACCCAAGAGGGTGGCAGATTTCTTTGAGTTTGAGGCCATCCTAATCTACAGAATGAGAGCAGCCAAGGCTACAGAGAAATTCTGTCTCAGGAAAGAAAAAAACAGTAAAATAAACTTTTAGGAAGGGTGTAAAATATGGAACTATTTTCAGTAAAGGGTTTATGTGTAAAAATTAAGATGGCTGGAAGAATAGAAAAATCTAGAAAGGTTATGCAAGTTATAAAAGCCCGAGTAAGTTACTTAAGGTATATAAAAGATGAGGCTTAGAGATGATGTCTATAATTGTAAATTTTCTAAGGTTAAAGTTGGATACATTGATGTGAATCTGCTTAAATCAGTTCTTAGTAACAATTACAAGAACAAAAATACATGCCTAATTAAAGTTTATTTAAAAGCATTTCATTTTGCTCAAACTTTATCTAAATATTGCTCAGTAGCTAAAAGTATCTCACTAATGGGGGCTAGAGAGCTCAGCAGTTAAGAGCACACTGGCTACTCTTCTAGAGGACCTGGGTTCAATTCCCAGCACCCATATGGACGCTCACAACTGTCTAGCTCCAATTCTAGGTGATCTTGCACCCTCATAGGCATACATGTAGGCAAAACACCAATGTACATTAAATAATCAAGTTCCTGACTGATAACTGAGTTGGGTGTTTAGTAACCATACTCGAAATCCTATACTCATGGTCAGAGAAAGGGAGAATCCTTTTCCCTTGATATCCAAGGTCAACTAGGTAACAGGAGAGTGTTGGACATCTCTGGAAATGTTCTGTAACTGTAGGACATTACCTGTTCTCTTGTATAGAAATGCCATGGAGACAACATCTGGTGAATTCTAACCAATCTTCAATCCACAAAGAGGAGGGTGGAGCTGAAGAGGTGGCTCAGGGGTTAAGAATTCTGACTGCTTTTCCAGAGATCCTGAGTTCAATTTCGAGCAACCATATGGTGACTCATAACCATCTGTAATGGGATCTGATGCCCTCTTCTGGTGTGTCTTAAGACAACAACAGTGTACACAACACAAAATCTGTGAGAGGGAGGGAGAGAGAGAGACCACAGCCCAAAGATGTTAAGAGAAACCAGAGGTTTGTCTCAAGTCCAAGTGACTCCTGATGTCTAGATCCTCAACTGGCCTTTCACAGTACATAATGATTACTTTTGATTTGGGCCATATGCATGGTCTTAACACTCATTGTAGGAAGGTATAACAACAAAAACCTTAGTTATTGGTTTGTTTACTGATCCTCACCACCTTATTTGACACTAGATCTTATTATGTATCACTGACTGTCCTAGATCTCACTATGTAGGCCAGGCTAGCCTTGAACTTGGTTAGATATGTTAGCCTTCACCTTCCAAGTGCTAAGTTTAAAGGCATGCATTTCCATGCCCAGCATGTTTTTCTTTTCTTTTTTTTTTTTTTTTTTTTTTTTTTTTGATTTTGTCAAGACGGTTTCTCTTTATAGCCCTGGCTATCCTAGAACTCACTCTGTAGACCAGGCCGGCCTTGAACTCAAACTTGCTTGCCTCTTCCTCCCAAGTGCTGGCATTAAAGGTGTGTGCTACCACTGCCTGGCCAGCATGATTTTCTTTTTTCTTTTTTTTGTAAGATTTATTTATTTTATGTATATGAGTACTTTATGTGTAGCTGTATAGATGGCCGTGAGCTATCATGTATGTGGCTGCTAGGAATTGAACTCAGGACCTCTGCCAGCCCTGCTCGCTCCGGCGTAATTCACTGTAGCTGTCTTCAGACGCACCAGAAGAGCGCGTTAGATCTCATTACGGGTGGTTATGAGCCACCATGTGGTTGCTGGGATCCGAACTCGGGACCTTTGGAAGAGCAGTCAGTGCTCTTACCCGCTGAGCCATCTTGCCAGCACCTAGCATGATTTTCTTGATAAGGAAAATGCTGCCCAGATATAAGACTTCAGACTTTAGACTTCACTATAGTACCTATTTATAGTCTTGAGAGACTTGCTCTAACCAAAAGTGGCTGGAGAGATGTTTGAAGAGCCCTTGTTGCTCAATTCCTAGTACCCACATAGTGGTTCGAAGCCTTCTCTAACACTAGTCCTCTGGCTTTCTTGGGCACCACACATGCTTGAGCACATACATATATGCAAGCAAAATACAGACACAGAAATAAAATGAATAAGTATTGCTTTAACCCAAGATTTTAACCTAAAATTTCTCTTCCTACTTAGAAGTAATATGTGGGGAACCTCATGGTAATCCTAGCCACACCAACTACTTTTAAAGGACCAGAAAGCAGATCCTGGGTTTATGGGATTAAAGTGTGTGTCCCCTACCCCAGCAGGGAACTTTTTTTTTTTTTTCTATCAAGGCTAGTTAGCCCAGCAAAGGCTAAAATTTCCTGAACCTTCCCTTTGTGCCAATTAACCAATTACATCAGAGTGTGAAGTTAAGCTCCACCAGTGAGATGAGATACAGTCCCTAACTACTTTAGGGGACAAAAGACACATTCTTGGCCAAGTGTTGTTCTCGATTCTGAGCACTTCTGCTTGGTTAGTGTGCTCCTTTGTGCATTAAGATGATTCTTGGTTTCAAACATATTTTAGGGATTTTCTATTTCTTTGTATTTTGTAAGAATCATTGGTTTTAGAGGGGACAGAGAGATAGTTCAGCAAGCATGAAGTCATGAGTTTGAATGCCCACTACCTATGTAAAAAGCCAGGTGGAGCTGTGTAGGGTCCAGTAGCCACAATGCTGAAGGGGCCAAAGAAGAAATTACTTGGATTTGCTGGTTGCCAACCTAGTTCCAGGTTAAATAAGAGACCTTATCTCAAAGAACTAAGGTAGTAAATGATGGAGCAGGACCCCTGCTATTAAGTCTGTAGCTAACATAAAGAACATATGTCCCACTGTATTCTGCATACTTCTTTTAGCTATGTAAGACCTGTATTAATACCTATGCTCAAAATAAATTCACCTCTCTTCTCAGAATTGAATTTGGCTTGCAAATCATTCTTACTATTTTTGCTCAATCAGAGCAACATACTAATGAGCAAGACAAATGTTCTCTGGACAGATGGTACTAAAGTTAGTCCAATATCAATCATTTAATCAATTGAGTCATTTAAGTATTTTTTGAGGATCAATTCCTAGGGTTTTGCACATGTGAGGTACTTGCTCCTCTATATTCTCAACCCTGAAGGATTTTTGCATTAATTTTACTCTGTCTAGAAAGCCACAATCTGGACCAGGCATGTAGTTCATTGGGTAAAATGCTTGCTTAGCTCGTATGAATGAGTATGATGGCCAGCATCACATAAAACAGGCATGCTGGTTCATATGTGTAAGTAAGAAGATCAGAAGCCCAAGGTTTGAGGATGGAGAGATGGCTCTAGAGTTGAGTCCACTGGCTCCTCTTCCAGAGAACTCAGGTTTAATTTGCAGCAGTTCCAGGGTATCTAAAGCCCTCTTCTGATCTCCTTAGGCACTTCACAAGTGTGCTGCCCAAGCATGCAAGTTTAGGTACTTAGTCTGAGGCCAGGTTTGGATACATGAAGCCTTGTCTGAAAAATAAATATCCACAATCTTCTTCATTTTTTACTTTAATATCAATCTCCTTGCTTCACATAAGTACTTTCGAGTTTGAGCTATGAAAGAATATAGAATGTCAGGTTAGCCTGAGGTGAATTCTGATCATATCCAATGGATTGTTAGGCAGGATCAACAAAAGTCTATTTCCATTAAGGTCTACAAATCCTTATAGGGCTAAATTTATCCTTCAGGAAAGAGAAGGGCTCAGAGAGTCTGGTTCAACTGCAAATCTTCAGCCTTCCAAAGAGAAAAATTTTTGGTCTAGTCTGTCACTCAGATTGAATCCTGGGCCAGCAGTTTATTGCATTCCTTGCTCCCTTCCTCCCCAGGTAGAAAACAGGATATGACTTTAAAACCAAAGTGTTCAATAGGAATTTTAAAGCAAAGGCTTTTTCTTAACCTTATTTTTCAAAAATAATTTATTTTTATTTTATGCGTGTGTGTGTATATGAATGTATGTCATGTGTAGGGTGCCCACCAAGGCCAGGAGAGAGTATCTAATACCTTTGGAATTACAGGCAGTTGAAGCCACCATGGGGATGCTGGGAATTGAACCTGAATCTTCTAGAAAAGCAATAAGTATCCCCCACCATTGAGCCCTCTCTTCAGTCTGCTCCTTAGCTGTTTTAATTTTTAAATCTATTCTTACCTGGAGCAAGACACTGCCAAGTTATGTAATTTCTCCTAAACCTCCATACTAAATAGTAATTATATATACAACTACAATGCAGACTATGAGAACGATAAAAGTAAGTCACGGGTTAAGAGTGCTTGCTGCTTTGCAGAGGACTGGCCTTGTCTACATAGCAAGTTCCAAGCTAGCCAGAATTATGCAGTAAGATCTTGTCTCAAAAACAAAAGAAAAAACACTTTAAAAATTAAATACATGTAAAAGAATTTAGAATGCTGCCTGGCACATAATAAGAAGTGTATGTGTGTTTTCTGCTGTAGAATGTAAGCCAAGCTTAAGTGAGGGTATTAGAAGATAAGAATTAAAAACAAGAAAATAGATAGTGTTTCCCCTAGATTTGTCACAAGGCTTGTGATAGTTTAGTGTCTCATGGGCCCTGACATTTTTTTTAATGTGAAAGAATCTAAAAGTATATAATTTTAAACTGGAAAGTTAAAAAAAAATAGCTTTTTATTTAAAAAGAGTGGAAAGATTTTGTAGGCAGATCATAAGCAAGCCATCTGGTTAGCTCCAGTGAGATCTTAAGAGCTTACATTTCACATATTTATCAGCCATGTGTGGTTCAAGATAAACCTCCCTCAGCTAAAAATATAGAGCTGTATTTGTTCTGCTATTCATAAGCTAGTTGAAAATGCTGCTCCACTGTTATTCTTAAAGCTCTGTTATCCCGAGAAGCAGAATCCACCACAGTTTGTGTTTCTCAAGTTCAAATGTTCAATAGCATGCTAGACAAACTCAACACATAAAAAAATAGACAATGTTGACACAGTAGTAATAAACTTTAGATCTTTAAGACATCAGCTTCATAGTGATTCTCATCCTTGCCCTGACCCCCACATCGGAGGGGACACTCTCAGTGTCTGAAGACATTGTTACAACTACTGTGTATGTTAGGGGTGGTGGTGTTGGCATCTGGTGGTAGAAACCAAGAATGGTGTTAAATAGTCTAACCCCAAGGATGTATGTAGCTCAGAGGTTGTCTTAGTTGGGGTGTTATTGCTGTGAAGTGATAGTTACCATGACCACTGCAATTCTTTTGTTTGTTTGTTTTGTTTTTTCAAGACAGGGTTTCTCTGTATAGCTCTAGCTATCCTGGAACTCACTCTGTAGACAGGCTGGCCTACAACTCAGAGATCTGCCTGCCTCTGCCTCCCAAGTGCTGGGATTAAAGGTGTGCGCCACCACTGCCCGGCAGACCACTGCAGTTCCTATAAAGGAAAATATTTAATTGAGGCTGGCTTACAGTTTCAGAGGCTTAGTCCATCATCATCATCATCATGGTGAGGAACATGGTGGCATTAAGGCAGACATGGTACTAAAGAAGGAGCTTAGAGGTCTACAACTTGATCACAGGCAGCAGCAGGAGACTGGACCACACTAGGAGTAGTTTAGACCTCAAAGCCTGCCTCCACAATGATAGCTTCCTCTAACAAGGCTATACCTCCTGCAACAAGGCCACACCTCCTGACAGTGACTCTCTATGGGCCAAGCTCTCAAACAGGAGTCTAAGGGGACCAAACCTATTCAAACCAAGTGGGAGAGCACTTACTTACTTAGCATGCAGAAGGCTGGGAGTTCTGTCTTCTACATGGAAAATAAATAAACACCCTGCAGTGCACAATTAAGAGAGTGTTTGCCTTGTAAACATAAGGACCTGAGATTGGTCTCCAGAACCACGTGAAAAGCCAGGAATGGGTGAGCTTGTTATTCCCACTCCTGGGAGGTAGAAGCTTGTAGGTGCCAGTGCTTCACTAGTTACACTAGTCAGCCAGCCTACCCTAGTCAGCAAGTTACAGGTCCCTGAGAGAGACTTAGTGTCAAAAACACACACACATACACACACACATGCACACACACGTACACAAATATTTTTAAAATAATTTTTTAAAAAATTTTATGTGCATTGGTGTTTTGCCTGCATGTATGCCTGTGGGTGAGTGTCAGAAGCCCTGGAATTAGAGTTACAGTTGTGAGCTGCCATGTGGGTGCTGGGAATTGAACCTCCAGTCCTCTGGAAGAGCAGCCAATTCTCTTTACCACTGAGCCATCTCTCCAGCCTAAAAAAATAAAAATAAAAAAATAAAAATATTGAGACAGGGTATCTCCGTGTAGCTCCGGTTGTCCTGACACTCATTATGTAAACCAGGCTGGCCTTCAACTCAGAGATCTGCCACCTCTGCCTCCTTGGTGCTGGGATTAAAGGCATATACCGAGTTCGAGGCCAGCCTGGTCTACAGAGTGAGTTCCAGGACAGCCAGGGCTACACAGAGAAACCCT
>NW_022196912.1:19973215-19974062 GCF_008632895.1 Mastomys coucha | reverse complement strand
TTTTTTGAGACAGGGTTTGTTTGTATAGCCCTGGCTGTCCTGGAACTCACTCTTTAAACCAGGCTGGGCTCAAACTCAGAAATCCCCCTGCCTCTGCCTCCCAAGTGCTGGAATTAAAGGTGTGCGCCACCACAGCCCTACAGGAAAGCTCCTTAAGCTGAAGGGTAAACAATTCAAAGAGCTTTAGGAAGTCCCTGAAACTGACCAGAATCACACCACCAACACTCCCGCTCCCCACCCTGCTGCCGAGTAAGCAATAAAATCTGAGAAACTCTTTCACTGAAAGTGAAGCTGAGCTATAAGGAAGACTCAGACAAGCCAAACTGCAAAGAAAGCTGACTGACACTAGACCAACTGCTGGAAAGAAGCAGAAAAGCTGCTCACAAGAGGTTTAAGCCAACTGTAGTAACCTTGAAGGATGCTCTTCAACCTGTTGAACTGCTTTCAGGCTGAACAGTGTGTGTCCAGAGATCCCAACATTTGTGAGCTGTCACCCATACTGGCGCGTGTCTTGGTGATGCAGCTGTCTTTGAGTCATTTCTGCTCCTGTGAGTAATCCCAGAAAAACCACACTGGTTCACTAAGTTGGACTTTGGTGGTATCTCTACTTTGGTCTGCTGTGGAATCCCTGTCTAGTGTGAGTAGATACGTGTGTATTTTATCTCCCCAGGGAATGCTTTATCACACAACAGTCACCCACCAGCAATAAAACATTAAGAAAACATGGTAGAGGTTTTCTAAAGAATGAGACTCGGGGCGGTGGTGGCATACTCCTTTAGTCCCAGCACTTGGGAGGCAGAGGCAGGCGGATTTCTGAGTTCGAGGCCAGCCTGATCTACACAGTGAG
>NW_022196912.1:19972546-19973179 GCF_008632895.1 Mastomys coucha | reverse complement strand
AAAAAAAAAAAAAAAAAAGAAAAAAGAAAATAAATTGTTCCCCAAACTTTTATTAACCTGGGGCAAAACTTCAAGCTGTTGTTAACTAGGTTCTAAAACAAGTTTGAAAGCATGCTTATTGAGTTATATCAAATGGGTACCTCCTCTGTCCAGAAATCTCTGAGAAAGAAGCAATGATTATTTAGGGGGTACAGTGGTTAAAGAAAAAACAGAAGTATTAATTTAAAAAAAAAAAAACTATCATCAAAGGTGTTGTTTGTTGTGCTTATTTTATGATGATTTTTATTTTATATAAAATACCCTATATTTATCCCATATCTGAAAGAAGTTCCTCACATTATTAAATTACATATTAATGCTAAGAATATAAAAATTACCTTTTTTTTTTTTTTTTTTTGGTTTTTCGAGACAAGGTTTCTCTGTATAGCCCTGGCTGTCCTGGAACTCACTCTGTAGACCAGGCTGGCCTCGGACTCAGAAATCTGCCTGTCTCTGCCTCCCAAGCACTGGGATTAAAGGCCTGTGCCACCATTGCCCAGCAATTACCAATTTTTTAATTCAATTTGACTCTTGTTTTTATTAATTGTATTGAGCATTCAAATACCTGTGTTCTCTCTCTCTCTCTCTCTCTCT
>NW_022196912.1:19970345-19972536 GCF_008632895.1 Mastomys coucha | reverse complement strand
CTCTCTCTCTCTCTCTCTCTCTCTCTCTCTCTCTCTCTCTCTCTGTCTCTCCCCCTCTTCTTCTTTCTCTCTGTTTTTTGAAACAAGGTTTCTCTGTATATCCCTAGCTGTCCTGGAACTCACTCTATAGACCAGTCTGGACTCGAACTCAGTGATCCACCTGCTTCTGCCTCCTGAGTGCTAGGATTAAAGGAGTGTGTGTGCTCCCACACTCGACTGAAAGAAATTAGGCAGAGCTGGTGAGATGGCTCAGTGGGTAAGAGCACCTACCACCCAAACCTGATGATCCAAGTTAGATACCAGAAATCCCCATAATGTAAAGTGCATAATGTAAAATGTGTATCTGTAATTCCAGCATACTTACAGCAAGACGAGAGGAGAGAGAAGTGCCTGGAAACTCATGACTCAGCTTTGGGTATGCAGCACCATAACAGAAACAAGAGATTCTGCCTCAACAAGGTGGAAGATAAAAGTCAATGGACCCTGAACATTGTTCTACACAAGCACCATTCCACAACTAAAGAAAGAAAGAAAAAAATTAAAAAGAAACTAGCCAGGCTGGCGAGATGGCTCAGCGGTTAAGAACACTGACTGCTCTTCCAGAGGTCCTGAGTTCAATTCCCAGCAACCACATGGTGGCTCACAACCATCTGTAATAGGATTTGATGCACAATTCTGGTGTGTCTGAAGACAGCTACAGTGTACTCATATAAAATAAAATAAGAAAATCTTTAAAAACTAGCCAGTTGAGAAAGGCTTATGAGGATGCCACAGCCCACTGCGAGGTTCCCTTCATGTCAGTCACTTTGCAACACCAGTTTTTTTGTTTGCTTGGTTTTTTGTTTGTTTGTTTATTTCTTGATACAATCTCATGTTTCCCAGACTGGCTTCTAACAGCTATGTATCCAAAGATGATCTTGCAATTCTACTCCTCCAGCCTTGCCTCCCTAGTGCTGGGATTACAGGTATGCAATGCTACACCTGCCTTATGAGGAGCTGGAGATGAAACCCCGAACTTTGTGAATACTAGGCAAGCGCCTTACTAATAACTAAACTACCCATCCACTTCTTTTTGTGGTGGTTTTGAAACTGGGTCTTGCCCTGTCTCCCTGCCAGGCCTAGAACTCACTCTGTAGACCAAACTGGCCACACACTCACAGAGATCTACCTGCCTGGAGGTCCTGGGATTAAAGGCCTACACCTCCATGCGTAACCTTCCGACCTGATAGGTTTTTTTGTTTGGTTTGGTTTGGTTTGGTTTTTTCCAAACAAGTTTTCTCTGTATAGCCCTGGCTGTCCTGGAACTCACTCTGTAGAACAGGCTGGCCTCGAACTCAGAAATCCACCTGTCTCTGCCTCCCAAGTGCTGGGATTAAAGGCCTGTGCCACCACTGCCTGGCAACCTGATAGTTTTTAATGTCTCCAATGTAGACACATATTTACTCCCAGTTTTAAGAGGCAAAGATTTGGCTAAGTTAGCCATTTGCTCTCATTCACATTTTAAGTTCTCTTTATCTTAATGAAAGTCTTGCAACCTTAAGACACTTGGCATCTTGTTTCTCCCTTTTCTCCTCCTACTTAGATGAAAGCATTACCTTCCAGCCTCTCCTCTACCCAGCTGCTGCCAGCTTCACCTTTGCTTGATGGTTTGCTTTTCTGTAACATTTACAGTAACAACTGCATCCTGTTCTGTAACTATAGACACTCAGTGTTTTGTCTGTAACAACACTGGATTTACTATCTATGTAAATATTACTCAAAAGGATACAATAACTGCCCCTGGCCTTTTCCCTCTCTTGTGCTCTAAGAAGCTATGTCCCTTTCTTTAAATTCTATCTCCTGTCTAAAGTCAAGCCAGGTTTTGGTTGCATATATGGACCATGGTGGGGTTTGTGACTTTATTTTGTTCTTCATAAGTATCAAATGCCCTTCCTGTCCCCTTCTAGAATCTGTGCCTCCTTCATCTTCTTCTTCTACATGAGATGCACACACACTGTTCTGATTTCTTTGTACAAGCTCTTTGGCGTCTACTGATTCATAGGCTTCACAGACAGATTGCTTCCCAGTACAGCTGTCTCTTGATGCTGTTCTCCATTGGTAATTTGCATGTTTCCACCTGTTAGTCCTTCCTTCTTTCCTTCCTCCTTTTCTTCCTACCTTCCTTGATTGCTTTCTTACTTTTTTTTTTTTT
>NW_022196912.1:19966525-19970033 GCF_008632895.1 Mastomys coucha | reverse complement strand
TTTTCTTGATTTTTTTTTTTTTTTGAGACAGGGTTTCTCTGTGTAGCCCTGGCTGCCTTGGAACTCACGCTGTAGACAAGGCTGACCTCGAACTCAGAAATGCACCTGCCTCTGCCTCCTAAGTGGTGGGATTAAAGGCATGTGCCACCACTGCCCCCACTTGATTTTTTTTTAATTACCAGAACACATCAATATGTTTTTATAGAGATTTGCCTTCTAATTTTGAACACATTCTTGAGTCTCCTGTCTAGAAAAATAATTGGTAGCCATTCTAATCAAGGGCTTATCTTTTATTTTATTATTATATGTTTTAGGTTTCTTTATTTCTTTATTTTTTAAGCCAGGTCTCACTCACTATGTGGCCTTCAATGTCCTGGGACTCATTATGTAGACCAGGCTGGCCCTGAACTCTGAGATCTGCCTGCCTGTGCCTCTTCTGGGGCTTACAGTATGTGCCATAACACTTGGATAAGCAGTTGATTTAATTTCTTTTTTTGTGTGTATGTGTTTTGTTCGTTTTGGTCTGTGCACCATATGCATGCCTGATGGCCACAGAGGCCAGAAGAGTGTGGTGGGCACCATGGAGCTGGAGTTACAGACAGTTGTGAGGCAGTGAATGCAGACCTTCTCTGGAAGAGCAGCAAGGGCTCTGTACTAATTACTTTTCTGTTGCTCTGAAAAACCACCATGGCTAAGGCAACTGATCGAAGGAAGGATCTATTTTGGGCTTAAGGTTGCAGAGGGATAGGTTCCATGATAGTGGGGGTAGCACATGGCAGAAACTTGGAACAGCAGAGAGCTCACATCTCAAGCACAAACAGGAACCTGAGAAAGCACTGGGGAGGGCAGGAGGTTTTTGAAACCTCAAAGCCCACTTCCTGGAACAAACCTCATCCCAAAATGGCCACACCTCCCAATCCTTGTTACCGGATATTTGGATCTTTTTCCAGTTGTGGTGTGGCTCAGCCCTTAGCACACACCTTTAATGGCTCTGGTTGGAGTACAGACAGGCTTAGTACTCACCTTAATCCTCAACAGTCACGGTAAGGTTAGTTTGTAGAAAAAAAGCACCTGTGTTTGAAAGTAATATCTAACTAAGTAGCAGACAAAGTGATAAATCAGAGAAAGATTTGACAAAATAGGACCTGCCCAACTCTCACGAGAAGAGAAGGGAAAGGGAAGCTACTTAAGGGAGAGAGAGACAGTACAGGAGAAAGAGTGCAGTATGGGAATACAGGAGAGTTATAATATGAAGAACAGTGCAGTAGAGTTGAGAGGGAGAGTAGAGCAGCCCAGAGAGAGAGAAGGAGGCAGTGTTACTGGGAGAGTTTTACAGAGACAGGTTGAAGAGAGAACAAACAAGACAGGTAAAGACTGAACGAATAAGAGAATGAGAAGCCAGATGATTAGAAAAGATTGCTAGAGTTAGTTGGAGGCCAAGCAGAACAATTCAGAGATGGACTGAAAAGCCAGACTGAGTAAGTCAACTGGGAGAGGAGTTCGAGCCAGCACAACTGAGTTGGATCAGCCAGCCAGAGTTCAAAAAGAACAAGAAAGGGTGAGCTTATTCAGCAGCAAGTCTCAGAGGCTGAAAACCTTCTAGGCCTCAATAAGATTGTATGGAGACTAGAATCTTCCAGGACTAGGACTAGGTTAGCAGAAGGAGGCAGTAAGCCTCCCAGACAACAATCACAACAATCACAGCAGGAGAATGAAAATTACAGGTACAAATCCTTCCCAAACAGTTGTACCAACTGGGGATCAAGTATTCAAACAGAGGAGCATATGGGGACCATTCTCATTCAAACCCCCACAGGTTCTTAAACAAGGAGTCACCTCTGTGGTCCCTCATCTTTATCTTTTCACTACAGGAAGGGTCGGGCAACATGTGATCACTGAAAACGGGAAGTGCAAACACATACATGAGGCAAAGGCAAGAAATAGTGGGAGCTTGAAGATGGAACATTCCAGCCTGTCAATGGTGGCAAATACCTTTAGTCCCAGATCTCAGGAGGTAGAGGCAGGCAAATTTCTGAGTTAGAGGCTAGTCTGGTCTACAGAGCCAGTTCTGGGACAGCCAGGGCTACACAGAGATACCTTGTCTCAAAAACAAAAACAAAAAACTCTAAGAAAAACAATAACAACAACATAAAAGTACATCCCAGTAGGAACTACCAACAACCAACAAGCTCACCGAAGCCTAGAAAACGCATACACGTGATTACAGATGGAACTTTCATCTTCTTCCTCTTCTTCCTCTTTCTTATTTGTTTTTTTCCAGGCTGGGTTCTCTGTCTGTGTAGGCCTCGCTGTTCTGGACCTTGCTTTGTTGATCAGGCTGGCCTGGAACTCATGAAGATCCACCTGCTTCTGTGTCCCAAGTGCTGGGATTAAATGAGCGCATAACTACCACCCAGCTTAGAATTTTTTTTTTTCAAAACAGCATCCCTTAGATCTGTTCTGACATTGTGATATTTGAAATTTGACATGAGATTCGATTTTGGAGCCAACATTATAGTTCCTCTGACAGCATTTCACTTTTATAAATCACTGTGTCTGTATCGTCTGACAGGCCTCCAGTTCTGGCTTCTTTTCAGAGTTGTAGGAGAGCCCTGATGTTAAACACTCTGTATATGGAAACTGGAGGGTATGGTTTTTGAAAGGATTGGTATGAACTTAGGGCACATCCCCACCCCAGGTTCTCAGCACATGTTATTTGGGTGAGCCAAAGGGGCATTCATTGATGGCTGCACTTTAGTACTGTCATAGCTGGACTTTGGCAGTCAGCCTCAGGAGAAGGAAGTGGCCATAAAAGGGAATAGACCTTGGTGGCTAGCTTTAGGAATGTAATCTAATTAGTTTTTAGTAGGGCAGAGGAAATGAGGGAAGGGCAAACCTGCCAGAGCCATGCCCTCTGTGCCCACCATGCTCACCATGACTGCTGTGCCCACCATACCCACTGTGCCCACCATGCCCCCTGTGCCCACCGTGCCTGCCATGCCCACCATGCCGGTCATGCTCAGGTTGGCCTGATTCCTTTTATTCCCACCTTTTTTTTTTTTTTTATTGATGGTGGGTGAGCGTCCTTCTCTCTGGCTACTTCCTCCTGGTAGGTTTCCTTTCCAGTGACAAGAAGGAAATATGGTCTTATGCTCTTGTCTTTTCTTGTAGGTGAATTAAAAGCAGAAAAAGGTTTATGGTAGCCCATGCTTATAATACCAGCACTTGGAGGCAGGAGGATTGGAGGTTAAAGTCATCCTCAGCTACTGTTCTAGTTAGGTTTCTGTTGCTGTGATAAACCACCATGACCAAAAGCAGTTGGGGAAGAGGAGGTTGTTGCTTTTTTATACCTCTCAGGTCATACTCCATCACTGAGGGAAGCCAAGGCAGGAGCCTGGAGGCAGGGACTGAAGCAGAAGCCATGAAGGAATGGCTTGATCCTTGTGGCTTTATCGTCCCTCATCCTGTGCTTCTCTTTCCCTCTCCCTCTCCCTCTCCCTCTCCCCCC
>NW_022196912.1:19946477-19966433 GCF_008632895.1 Mastomys coucha | reverse complement strand
TCTCCCTCTCCCTCTCCCTTTCCCTCTCTCTCTCTCTCTTAGGACAAGGTTTCTCTGGTAGCTCTGGCTGTCCTAGAACTTGCTTTGTAGACCAGGTTGGTTTCAAACACATAGAGATCCGCCTGCCTCTGCCTTTGGAGTGCTGAGATTAAAGGTGTGTGCCACCACTGTTCAGCTCATCTTGCTTTGTACACAACCCAGTACTGCCTGCACCACCTGCCCAGAGGTCATATGCCACAGTGACCTGGACCCTCCCACAGCAGTCGTAAGTCAAGCAATACCCCCACAGACCTGCCTACAGGCCAATCTTACAAAGACTTTTTCTCAATTAAGATTCCCTCTTCCCAGATACATCTAGGTTTGTGTCAAGTTGACAAAGCCAATGAGCACATCTATGTAGTGAATTAGAGACTAGCCTGGGGTACATGAAACTCTATCTCTGAGTAAATATTATGAATGGAATATGAGTGGGGGTATAGTTCAGTGGTGGAACACTTGAATGCATGTACAGTAAGATTCAATACACACACACACACACACACACACACACACACACACACTGCTATCGATCAATGGTATGACATACTGTTTAGCACAACCAAGTTTCTGGCATCTAAAATAAAAATGTATGTACTGGAGAGATGGCTTGGTGGCTAAGAGCATTTGTTGCTCATGCAAAGAACCTAGGTTCAGTTCCCAGTGTCCATGTGGCAGCTCACAACCATCTCTAACTCCAGTTCCAAGAGATCCAAATGCCACTTACTAGTAGTCTCCATGATCACTAGGAACATGTTATGTACACACATATATTTATGGACATAACATTGAAAGAACTAAATCTTTAAAAACAATAAACAAACAAATCAGTTAAAAACAAAAGACTTAAAGCAGGGTGGTGGTGGTTCTTGCTTCTAAGTTCAAGGTCAGTCTGCTCTTCAGAGTGAGTTCTAGCAGAGTCATGGCTACAGAGAAACCCAGTCTCAAAAGCAAAAACAAAACCAACCAAACAAACAAACAAAAGGGCTAGTGAGATGGCTCAGCACATAGAAGAGCTTGCTCTCTGGGCCGGCAATCTGAGTACAGTCCCTAGAATCCATGATAGGAGAGACTTGAAATGGTAATTTCTGGTTTCTTTGGAGACTCAGTTGTGTCATAAGCAGTTTTTCTGGAAACTGTCTTATGAGAGGATGTGTTGCTGAAGCAGACACATAAGAGAATGTTTTGTTGAGAACAGACACATGATGTTTTTCTGGAAGCTGCCTGAAAAAAGGGTATGTGATATTTTGTGGAGCAGGCGTGTGAGAAGGCCTGTGATGTTTGGAAAGGGTATAAAGTATAACCCAACAGATAGCACCATTGGTTTGCTTGGCCTTCTTCACTGACCATTGTTTGTCCTGACTTCATGGAGAGAAACACACCAAAGATCTTCTCAAGCTATTCCTGCAGTTTCTTTCCACTTCTGATTGGCAGAGCCTCTCTGTTTCTTCTGGATTAAACTGCTGTTGCTGATTTGTGAATGGTGTTTGCAAATGGATCGAGCTACTGCTGCTGATTTGTGTCAACTGAACTGCTGATAACCTAACAACAAAGGTTGGAATGGCCCCAAAGAACTATTTCTAAACAGGTCCACATCCCCTGTGTCCTATTAACCTTTTCACTACCTCTGGTGGACGGTGGACTAGAAGGGAGGTTAAAGCATTTAAGAACCCTTATTAAAGTAGGTTTTGAAAAATCAAAGCCTACAGAGATCTCTCTCTCTAAGTTGTTCTCTTCTCTCCATATGCATATATACACACTCATACACTCACAAACAACACACACACATACACACACACACACAACACATACACCTGCTCACTCAGAGCTTCCCTCTGTATTTTATAATTTTATTTTGCTTGCTTTCTTAAGAGAGGGTCTCATATGTATCACAGGCTGGTTTTGAACTCTGGTCCTTCTCTTTCCACCTCCTGAGTGCCAGCACACATGATGCTATGGTTCTAATAACCATTCATGTCTGTCTGTTTCTGTGCACTCCATGGCCCTTCCTCTCCCTGGAGCACGGATCCTCTTTACTGTCTGTTTCACCTTTTTCCTGAATGTTGGATAGAGCTGTTGAAATCTCACAGTAGGTAGCCTTCTCAGAGTGGCTTCTCCAGGAAGCAGTGTGTGCTTATGGTGTGCCTCTACAGCTTCTGCAGTTTGATAGCTCATCTATTATTACCGCTGAGCAATATTCCATTGTAAAGCTTCTCCATTCCTGTACCAAAGGTCCTGTGAGCTATTTCCAGTTGAATGATATTGAATGAAGCTATGAAATATTCATGTGCAGGTGAACATTAAACTCCAATTTAATTAGATAAGCATCTAGAATGAAGTGCTAAAACTCAAGTGTTAGAGGAAAAAAACCCAATTCTTAGTGTCACACAGAGAAGACCCCAAAGTGAAAGTAATCTTGCAAAGCAATTTATTTTCTTGGAGAGGGTGAGTCATGACCTAGAGTAGGCTAGCATGCAGACCAGGGTGGGACACTCAAGTTTTAGGGGTTCGTTTGGTTGGGTTTTGTTTGTTTGTTTGTTTGTTTGTTTGTTTGAGACAGGGTTTCTCTGTGTAGTCCTGGCTGTCCTGGAACTCACTCTGTAGACCAGGCTGGCTTCGAACTCAGAAGTGTGCCTGCCTCCTGCTGGGATTAAAGGTGTGCACCATGCCTTTTTTTTTTTTTGCTTGATGTTATTTTGTTTTGAGATGAGTCTCTCAATTTAGTCCTGGCTGTTCTGAAACTTGTTATGTAGACTAGTATGACCTCCCCCACGCCCCTGCCCCAGTCTCTGCATCCTGAGTGCTGGAATTAAAGAAGTCAGGCACTACTTTTTATTCTAATGCAGGTGGAGTCTGTGCTTTATCCCATTGGTGGGAGCCCAGCTTCACAAATGGACATGACATATATTCATAGAAAATGAAGACAGTAAAGAGGGGTCTGCTGGAGCAGGGCAGTGGTGGCACACACCTTTAATCCTAGCACTTGGGAGGCAGAGGCAGGCAGATTTCTGAGTTTGAGGCCAGCCTGGTCTACAGAGTGAGTTCCAGGACAGCCAGGGCTACACAGAGAAACCCTGTCTCGAAAAACTGGGAAAAAAAAAAAAAAAAGGAGGGGTCTGTTGTTCTTTGTCACCAAGTTCCAGGAATACAATGGAGCCTCTACATAAATAAGCTATTTCATATATTTATTTGTATTTTAAGTATATGGATGTGTTGTCTACAGGTATGCCTGTGCACCACATATGTGCAGTTCCCCCAGAGGCCAGAAGAGATTGTCAGCTTCCCTGGAACTGGAGGTACAAACAGCTGTGAGCAACACATGGGTGCTGGGAATGCAACCTAGGTCCTCTGGAAGAGAAGTACGTGGTGCTCTTAACCATTGGGCTCTCTCTCTCTAGGTCCTAAGCAGAAAGGGTATTATTTTTGTTTGTTTGGTTTTTTTTTGTTTTTGTTTGTATGTTTTGGTTTTGTTTTTTTGTTTTTTTTTAGACAGGGTCTTTCTGTGTAGCCCTGGCTGTCCCAGAACACACTCTGTAGACCAGGCTGGCCTTGAACTTGCAGAGATCCTCCTATCTTTGCCTCCCAAGTGCTAGGAAATGGAAGTTTTATAAGTTTGTGAGATTAAAAGATAGTCAAAAGAGTTTTACAAGGTAGGGGGAATTTGTGGAATATTGACCCTTGATTGGTTAGTCAACTTTGATAGAAAACGCCCAGATATTTCTCACATGTGTTTTTAGAAAGTTATTTGATAGCATATATTAATTGTGCATAATGGACTTCATTATGACAGTTTCATACATGTCTATGAAGTATTCAGATTGTATTTACCCCATTCCCATCTCCTCACCCCTTACAATCTGCCATCGCCTTCCTTTTGCTAACTGGGCCTCTTTATGTTTTCTGAGTGTGTGTGTGTGTCTGTGTGTGTGTGTGTGTGTGTGTGTGTGCACATGCGTGTGTGTGTTTTCTGTGAGTGACTAGTGGGTTTGATGTTGGACTTTGGGCCAGAGCAAGTCATATTGGTCACTCATCCTCAATAATGCAGTTATATTATATTATATTATATTATATTATATTATATTGTATTAATACTACAGAATTACTCAGTGTGGTCACATTGGAAAGAGAGACCAAGGAATCCAATGACCCCACAAGTTCACTTTGAGGTCTTGACATAAGGTTAGTGTTTAAATTGTGTGAGTGTGTGTGCGTGTGTGTGCTTGTGTGCACAGGTGGGATAGATTCCCTGGAGGTGGAATTGAGGATCAAGGGTTCTTAACTACTGAGCATCTCTCCAGCCTCCAGGGTGGGTTTTAACCAGAAGTCAACCTAGTAGTCTGGTCAGGGTTCCACCGAGCACCATTGTCTTAGCTCCTAGTCTCTCTGATAAGTGGTTTCTGCTGAGCCAAGTTACTCCTCTGGCTGCCTCTGGCAGCTCTCAGGACTTTTATTATCCCAACAGGAGATTCCTGGGTTAGTTTCAGTTTCTTGGAGTGCCTGCTTTCCTTCCTTCCTTCCTTCTTAATTTGTATTCTTCCGGTACTCTGGAAGAGCGGCCAGTACTCTTAACCACTGAGCCATCTCTTCAGCCCCTGAGGGGTCCCTTCTTTGAATTGTCTGATAGCCAAGAATGGGAACATATGTCTTTTTGCTTTGTTTTGATTTTTGTATCTATTCATTCCTACCAGATAGACTGGTTTCAAATTTAAATAAAGTTAATGAAAGAATCACCAACAATTTACCAGTGGCTGTACCACTGACAAAACTGTTTCTTCTCTAGTAACCAATAGCTGCCTGTAGCTTCTCAGGAGGGAGGGGGACCTTGTGAGTCAACAACCACAACAACCACAACAACACACACAAACACAAACACACACACAAGTTCACACAGACACAATGTTCCAATATGTATTTACAACATTCTGGAAAAAGCAACACCATAGACACTAAAAAAGATCAGCGGAAACAGAGGTTGAAGGATGAGTATGTAGTGGGAGGGAATATTTAGGATGGAAAAGAACTGTTTTTGTTGTTTTTTTAGATAAGGCCTCATGCTGTGGCTATGTCCTGTATTTCATTATTGAAAGGTTTAGGTTTGAGTTCAAGGGGAAAAGTAAAGAGCCTGGCATGGTGGTGCATTTCTTTGATCCTGCACTTGGAAACCAGAGGCAGAGGGATCTCAAAATAAATGAAGGGGAACACGGAGACCAATGGCTGTTTGGATCAAAGATTTATTAATCGAGCTATTAACGCTCTAGATTGACTGAAAGACAACTGTGGAGGCCCTAAGAAGAGTGTAGGCCCATGCGCTACAGTAAGGTCCCTTCTTAATACATTTCAGGCTGGGCAGTGGTGGCACATGCCTTTAATCCCAGCACTTGGGAGGCAGAGGCAGGTGCATTTCTGAGTTCGAGGCCAGCCTGGTCTACAGAGTGAGTTCCAGGACAGCCAGGGCTACACAGAGAAACCCTGTCTCGAAAAACAAACAAACAAACAAACAAACAAACAAAAAATTTCAGAGGAAGGAGCTGGCTCTATACCCTGTGACTGATGGGCATTCCATACTAAATAATTGTAGTCAGGCTGGTTCCTGGCTGGCAGGGAGAAGAGAGGAAGTCTAGTAGCCTGGGACATGTGTACAGGATCTGAATCTAGAAAGACAAGTTTATAAAAGAGCTTTACAAAATAACATGGTCTTGGCTAACAGTTATCTAGCCTCAAACTCAATCTTCCTGTCTCAGCTTCCTGAGTATAGTGAGTACAGGGGGCATCACCAATTAGTTGGCATTATTATTATTTTAATTTAAATTTTTGTGCTTTTTTTTTTTGAGAATATCGTACATACTTCCGCATTTAAATCTTTTCTGAAGGGTATGGTAGGGTATTCCTTTAATTCCAGCGCTGGGGAGGCAGAAATTGGCAGATGGATCTCTGAGTCAGAGGCCAGCTTAGTCTACGGAATGAGTTTCAGGTTAGAGCTATACAGAGAAACTCTGTGAAACAACTCCACCCCCTACCAAAACCAATTTTCCACCTTTCTCCATTTCCTGTGGAGTTCATGACCTCTTCTTCTTGTATAATTGTTATTGTAACACATATCACACACACACACACACACACACACACACACACACACACACACGCAACCTACAGAGCCCATTTAGTGTTATTCTTACATAAATGAGTTTATGGCTGTATATTTGGGATTCGATAATTTACTAATCAAGGGTCTTGTCCCTGAAGAAGTCCAATTCCCCCTCTTTCAACAGTCTTTGATTGCCTATGGCACTTCATCTACGAGTGGGGCCTTGTGGGACTCCCGCACTCTGAATTGGCATGACATGTGTCTATTGATGTCATTCAAGGTGGGAAGGCCTTAGACTACACACGCAGGTACTAGAAACAGCTAATGATCTCATTGTGGCACTCAGGGAAACAAACAGAAGGAAGGTAGCTTGAAAGGCAATTCTACAAACAACAACAAGGCCAGGCAGTGGTGGCGCACACCTTTAGTCCCAGCACTTGGGAGGCAGAGTCAGGCGGATTTCTGAGTTCGAGGCCAGCCTGGTCTACAGAGTGAGTTCCAGGACAGCCAGGGTTACACAGAGAAACTCTGTCTCAAAAAAACAAAAGAAAAAAGAAAACAAAGAAAAAACAAACAGACAACAACAACGGCAGCAGCAACAACAGGTGTACCAAAACCCAAACTGGGTTAGGTTAGTGAGCAGTGAGGGACTGAGGTGGCTTCTGTCTTTTCTCCCTGATGGGATGCCTGCATCTCAGACCACTGGCGGGAGCTGGATGGCTTCATGTCTGATTCTGGTGGCTGATCTGTAGGATGGGGAGAAGGTTCAGGAAATATGAACAGTTGCTGGACTATCTTTGATAGGAGAAAACTTTTCCCCTTGGTCTTGTATACGCAAGCATTTTGTTGGAGTTTCCCAGCTGCAGCGTCTGTTGTCTGGGAAGACACTAGCTAGCTGACATCTTTGTCCTCTGGCTTTTGTCCTCTGGCTTCCCTCTCTTCCGAAGGCTCCCCAAGCTTTGTAGATGTATCAGTTGGGGTCAGCATCCCACAGTTATTTTTTCTCTGTGAAGTCTTTAAACAATTGGACCTTACCTTTATGTTATAGGAGGTGACCATGTGGAATGGCAATAGTCTGTATTTGTTTGGTAGTTTCTTGGCCTGGAACTCACTATTTAAACTAGACTACCTGCCTCTAATTACCAAGTTCTGGTGTGTGTGTGTGTGTGTGTGTGTGTGTGTGTGTGTGTGTGTGTGTGTTTGACATTGCAACCTGCTTGCCTGGTAGGATCAAATATATTTTATCAGACTGTGGTGCCAGCTCCCTTTTATTGGAATCTTAAAGAAAGAGCCCCCATAATTTAGAATTTCCTCAGTTTCCTTCTGCGAGAAGAAAGGCTCTTTAGACTTGGTGGCGAACAATCTTACTTACTGAACCATCTTCCCAGCCCTAGAGATGTTTTTATTACCATCAATATAAAAACATCTCTTTATTTAAACTTTTTTAAAAAAATATTTATTTATTAATTATGTATACAGCATTCTGCCTGCATGTATGCTGCAGGCCAGAAGAGGGCACTAGATCTCATCATAGATGGTTATGAGCCACTATGTGATTGCTGGGAATTGAACTCAGGAGCTTTAGAAGAGCAACCAGTACTCTTAACCTCTGAGCCATCCTTCCAGTCCTCATCAACCATTTTTAAATATAGTGTTTATGCATGGGCATGGCTCAATAGTTTATATATTTTTGTTCTGCTAGTTTTACTGTGATAATTATCCATGTGCCCAAATTCTAGGTCCCATTGTATGATCTCAGTTTACATTCCAGAGTCCCTCTTACTTGTTATCGACATCATAGTGTGCATCTGCCTGCTGTGCTAGGGATTAAACCTAGGGTCTTGTACATGTGTCTCAGGCATCAACAGGGCTTCCTGGTGTGTGCCTCAGAAGGAGTGGAAGCTTTGCTCTGTAAACTTCATAATAGTGAGCCTCGTTTACATAGCAAAATTCTTTTAGTTATGTGTATGGTGTAAAATTCATAACCAGTGTGCCTCTTTTAAATAAAAAAAAAAACATTCTTTTAGATATTTTATGTGTATGGGTGTTTTACCTACATAGTTTGTCTGTTTACCTCATGTGTGTAGTTCCTGAAGGTGCCAGAAGAGGGCATCAGATTCCCTGGAACTGGAGGTAACAGATGTTTGTGAACATCACGTGGATGCTGGAAATCAAACCTGCAATCCCTGTAAGGCAACCCAGTGCTCTTAACTGCTGGCCATCTTTCTAGCTTCACTTTTAAACTTTTTAGTGTGTGTGTGTGTGTGTGTGTGTGTGTGTGTGTGTGTGTGAAGGTGCCCAAGGTCAGAAAGGGGCATTGGATCCTCTCAAGCTGGAGTTATAGACAGTTATTAGTCATATGGCATAGGTGCTAAGAATCAAATTCTGGTCCAGTGGAAGAGCAGCAAATGTGCTTAACCAACAAGCTATGTCTTCTGTCCCTAGTGCAGTGGTTCTCAACTTGTGGGTCAAATTTGCTGGATCAAATGACTTTCCCAGGCATTGTCTAACATTGTTGGAAAACATGAGTATTTGCACTATGATTCATAACTGTAGCAAAATTACAGTTATGAAGTAGCAACGAAATAATTGTATGGTTGAGGTTTACCGCAACACGAGGAGCTGCATTAAAGGGTCGCAGCACCAGGAAGGCTGAGAACCACTGGGCTAGTGTGTCTTTCTTCACTCAGGTCCCACCATCTGTTAATTAGCAACTAGTGTGGAGTTACTCAGTTCCCTCTCTCGGTTCTCACCAGGGCTGCCCCGGGAGGAAGAGTGAGAAACTGCTTCTCTCTGCTTCTCATTTCCTTCTCTTGCATGGTTGCAGTGTTTGTTTTTGTTTTGTTTTGTTTTTTTGGTTTTTCAAGACAGGGTTTCTCGAGACAGGGTTTCTCTGTGTAGCCCTCCCTGGCTGTCCTGGAACTCCCTCTGTAGACCAGGCTGGCCTCAAACTCAGAAATCCACTTGCCTCTGCCTCCCAAGTGCTGGGATTAAAGGCGCTGGCCTTTTGTTTTGTTTTGTTTTGTTTTTTTGTTGTTTTTGGTTTTTTTTCCAGTAAATTCTAGAACTTTAAGTACTATGTTTGAGGGGCTAGAGAGATGGCTCAGCCGTTAAGAGCACTGACTGCTCTTCCAGAGGTCCTGAGTTCAATTCCCAGCAACCACATGGTGGCTCACAACCATCTGTAATGGAATCCAATGCCCTCTTCTGGTGTGTCTGAAGACAGTGACAATGTACTCATATAAATAAATCTTAAAAAAAAAAAAAGTATGATGTTTAAAAGTTGTGAGAGTAGCTGTCCTGTCCTCTCCTTCTACATAATGTTTGAGGAAAAGAATTCATTATTTCCTTGGTAGGTATAGTTTCCTGTTTTTTTTTTTTTTTCTGCACAGAGAGAGATATCAAATCGTTGTTTTTTTTGGGGGGGCGGGCTTTGATGTAAAGGGCTGTGGGGACAGGACAAAGACATTTGTCAGCCTCATTGTTTCCTCAGACTTGCTATCATTGAAAGCATTAAGAGTTGGGTTTTTTTTTTTTGTATAATCTTTTTATCAAGTAGAGGAAAATTTCTTATATTTTTAGTTATTTTATTCCATGAATGGGTGTTGGATTTTGTCAAATGCTTTTTCTGCATCCGGCAGGCCTATTTTTGAGCACTTGTTTGTTTGTTTTTGTTTTTGTCTTTAATTCCAGGAAATTCCTTCCCAGAATGACTGCCAGTGAGAACTATCTACGTCCTTTGGGCAATCATCTGTGTTCAAAATGGTTTGGCTATAGCCCTCCAGGAGCTATCCCACAGAAGCAGTCTAGCTGTGAAAATCAGTATTGTTTTCTGTGAGAGTATTTGCTCTCAACACCATATGCAGAAACACATCAACACCACAGCTGATGTTGTGTCCAATGTTATTTTTCTTTTCTTTTTTCCGCATACCATTTTTTTTTAAAGAGAGAGAGAGAAAGAGCATCTCATTTTCTAGCCCAGGATGGACTAGAACTCAGTATGTGGCTTAGGCTGGTCTGCCTGAATGTATGTCTGTTCACCACATGAGTGCCTGGCTGCCAGGGGAGGCCAGAAGGGGGGATTCCCTTCTGAATGAAATTATGTTTGTGTACTACCATGTTGGTGGATATTATACCCTGGTTCTCTGGAAGCCTAGCTAGCAGTGCTCTCAACTGCTAAACCATCTCCCCAGCCCCTCAATTCCATTTTTTTTTTTTGGGAGGGACAGGGTTTCTGTGTAGCCCTGGCTGTCCTGGTGTTCGCTCTGGAGACCAGGCTGGCCTCCAACTCAAGAGATCCATATGCCTCTGCCTCCCAAGTGCTGGGAATAAAAGTGTGTGTCATCACTGCCAGGCTTCAATTCCATTTTTATTATCACTTCTAAACCTAAACTTGTGTCTTGAACCTCTTACCTGTAGCCTTTCGGATCTTAGTCCTTAAACAAAACAGTTACAAAAAGAAATAAGTTATCCTAAAAAGTGAGTTTTGCAATGTCTTTTAAGGGGCTTGGCTCATATGAGCTAAGTAATTTTTTTTTTAATCAAAATGGTTAAATAAGATTCCTCATTATAGGTGATCTTAGATCATTTGGTATACTGGTGCTTAGTCTAAAGCCATAAAGAATAGACATAGTGGGCCAGTTGTCTCCAAGTGTGATTATAGCTAGTTTGTTTCTAAACCTTTTTTGATTAATTAGCTTTAGAGAATGTTCGCTCATAGGTAAAAGCAGTATAAATTCAAATGATAGAAACACATTTTCTCAGTAAGAAAAAGTTATGCATTCACTTGAGAGGCAGAGGCAGAGGCTGGTGGATCTGAGGCCAGCTTTGTCTACACAGTGAGTTCCAGGACAGCCAGGGCTATATAGTGAGACCCTGTCTGGAAAACAAGCAAGCAAGCAAGCAAACAAACAAAATGTTACACAGTCTAACAGACAACTCTTGCTTAATTCTACTTAGTAGTATAAAGTACACTTTGTTTGTTTTGTTTTGCTTTTTTTGTTTTTGTTTTTTTCGAGACAAGAGTTTCTCTGTGTAGCCCTAGCTGTTCTGGAACTCACTCTGTAGACCAGGCTTGCCTTGAACTAGTACACTTAGTTTAAATGTAGCATTCCAGTTTCCGGATTTCCTTACCCACAAGTCAGTGACTTGATTTGTATTGGCATGCTAACCAGAAGTGGTCTGATTTAAGGGTAGTTTGGTCAAAAGTGATTTTAAAAACAGTTTCAAATAGTAGCTTTTACAGTTTCTACATAATTGCTGGTGGTTTAAGGAAGGATACTCATTTCTTGAGTGGTTTAGGGCAGTCCTAGCCTGAACAACTTCGGTCCTTTAAATCAAGACATGTTTTGAGAGGGAAGCTTGTGTAAGCAGCATGGGGTTCCAAACCAAACTGCTGAATTCAACCTCTAGCTTCTGGTAGCAATAGCCTGCAGGCGGTAGGCTGGACAATGCATCAAGTCTGCATTGCCATTACTTCTATTCCCAAGTACTAAAGCAAATCTGTTATGAAATTTTATCATTTTCATTTGTCGTGGGTGTGAAATTCTCACAACCAGAGTATGGTGGCATATGCAAGTGCTTTGGAATTGAAGCCATATGTAGATCAAATAACAATATATGAACAAACAGGTTAAAATTTAATTGGGATATTTTAATATTTCCTCTGCAGGAATGTATGAAGTTAGTTACTCGGTTCACGATGAATTTTTTCCCCCGCTAGGATTTTTTTTAAGGTTTATTTTATTTATGTGTATGAGTACACTGTAGCTGTACAGATGGCCATGAGCCATCATGTGTGTGGCTGCTCTCTGGCCCCCCACTCCCTCAGGCCCCACTTGCTCCAGCGTAATTCACTGTATCAGACGCACCAGAAGAGGGCGACAAATCTCATTACGGGTGGTTGTGAGCCACCATTACGGGTGGTTGCTGGGATCCGAACTCAGGACATTCGTAAGAGCAGTCAGTCCTCTTACCCGCTGAGCCATCTCACCAACCCCCCTCCCCCCTAGGATTTAATGTAGCTCAAGCTGGCCACAAACTCCTGCAGTAAAGGATGACCTTGAATTCCTGCCCTCCTGTCTCCACCTCCTAATCATGTGTGTCTGTGTCTATACTCCAGTGAGTGCAAGTACACTTCGAGTACAGAAGAGGGTGTCAGATGCCCTGGAGCTAGAGTTACAGTGTAGGGCAGTCCAACATGAGTGCTAGGAACTCAGGTCCAGATGGCCTCTGGAAGAGTAGCAGTGTTTTTAAGTTGCTGAATCATTTGTTTAGCCCACCAAACAATTTTTTTTTCCCCTCAAAATTTTTGGAAAGGATCTTGTCAAATGGCGAGGGCTTGCCCGTAATTCGTAGCATTACTGTTTCAGACTGGGAATCTAGGTATGCAGGACCACACCCAGGTACCGTTACACTATAACTACAAGTGACTGACTGACTAATAACTGTTTCAACATAAAGTTTAAGAACGATATTCTTCAAAATCGAATGAAGGAGTATATCCCACCAAAACTCAAACAAACATCATGTAAATTCTTTGCAACGAGGCACACTAGGCTGAACTGTAATGTCTCCAGCACCCCATTATTAAGTATTTCTGTTTATTGAAAGATTTGGAACTATTGTTCTCAGCCTTCTGACTAAGATCAAGGATAAAAGACTTGGAGCTAGGGCAGGCGTCGTAAAAATCAGGACCAGTTCCTCAGAAGAGGCTTGTCGGAATGTGCACTGATAGAGGCCCGCTTCCGGATCCTGCCCCAACCCCGACTCCACCCACCACGCCCTCCCCTCCAACCACCGCGCGCTGGGAACCGCTGGGATTCAGCCGCCCTCGCCACGAAGGGGCCTCTGGGTGTACCAGACAAGTCGCGCGGGCTCGGGTTTGCCTAGCGGAAATGCTCAAGGCCCAGCACCACCCTCCCTGCCACGCGCAGGGCGGAACTCCCGCCGCGGCCACTCCCGAGGCTCGAAGGAAGAAACTGGGACGTTGAGGACGCAGGGCTGGCTGGAGCGGCAGCGCGTGGCACGCGCGAGCCCTACTGCGCACGCTCCGCGCCCAGAGGTTTTTTTTTTTTTTTTTTTTTCCTTTCGGCCCCGCCCCCTCCCTCGCCTAAGGCCCGCCTATCAGGCCTTGGAAGCCCTTCTGCGCATGTTCACCAGACCAGGTCCCGCCTTTTCTGTTCCTTCTAGGGTCCATTAGCTTCCCTCCGCGCTGGACCGGTCGGCGCTCCCGCGCATGCTCCACCCCCGGGCTCCGGCCTCTCCTTTGGTGCGGCCCTCTCTCCCCTCCCCCGCAGCCTGCGAGCTCGCTTGGCCTGGCCGGCCTGGCGGGCGACGTTCCCTGTGCGTGCAGGCGCTTGACTTCATTTCCGGTTAACGCGCTCCGCTTTGCCCCCTGGCCCCGGATGGTGACTGGCTGTGGTGCTGCACCTCCCGGGACTGTCACTGAGCGGCTTCCCAGTGTGATTGTGCTGAGCGCAGGCCGGAAGATGGCGGCTGCGGCTGCGGAGGCCTCGGGCCCGAGCTGCTCCTCCGCGGCGGCGGCGGCAGCAGGGGCGGGGGCGGCCGGGGTCTCCGAGTGGCTGGTGCTGCGGGATGGCTGCATGCGCTGCGACGCCGACGGGCTGCACAGCCTCTCCTACCACCCGGCGCTTAACGCCATCCTGGCCGTCACCAGCCGCGGGACCATCAAAGTCATCGACGGCACGTCGGGGGCCACCCTTCAGGCCTCGGCGCTCAGCGGTGAGCGCGGCACGCCGGGCGGGGGCCGGGCCGGCCGCGGGCGGAGTCGGGTTGTCGGGATGCTAGTTGAGGAAGCCTCCCAGCCTCCGGGATCCGCCTCGGAGGGGCAGCGTGGAGCGGGAGGGTCGGAGAGGCCCGGAAGCTATGGCCGAGGACCTTCGGACTCTGAAAGCAGCAGCGTTTGGGGACGAGAGCTGGGTCTGGCGGGGTGCACTGCGAGTTGCTTTTCGGGCCTTTTGCGTCTGGACCGGCCTGGTCCTTTGGGAGAGATGAGGAGGCGTTGGAGGTCGGTGCCGGTGAGGGCCGGGCCCTCTCTGGGCTCTTGGACGAGATTTTGGGCCAGAGGGAAGGGCTGGCAGACTTGGCTGTGGCGGGAGAGATGGGTGGCCGGAGGCAAGGGGCGGGAGGCTTCCAAGCAGGCTGCCTTTCCCTCTTTTCCCGGGGAGTAGCGGCCCGCCGGCTGTGGTCAGGTCCGGTAGGTGCGGGGACCTCTGAGGGCTGCCCGTTCGCATGGGGGTAGGCTGGGGTGGGGACTGGGATGGGGAGGTAAGTAGGAGGGGGAAGGCCAGCTGCCTGAACTGTGCTTGCTGGACTATGGGACTCGCAGAGTGCAAAGAAGGTTAGACTCGGTCCTCCAGCTCTGCGTGCTCCCACCCTTCCAGTGTCAAGAAGCCTAGGCCCCTTGTAATTAGGTGGAACTTCAGGCCCTTTCAATTTGTTTTAGCATAGAGAGCTAGAAATTGGTAGTTGGAAGTATGTCTGGATTTCCTCCACCTTGGAAGGAGAGCACTTGGGTGGTGGAGACGTTGGTTCAGGAATTGGCCTTTCAGGATGTACCAGGTCAAAGCTCGTTCAGTGGATAGACTGGAGTGTTTTGGGATGGCCCTAGCTAAGCTATTTGCTGAGGTGACATTTCATTTGTTGATGAATGGTGCCTTAATTTTGACGTTAAAGGTTAAAATTGAGAAGTTCATGTATTAGTAGGTTTTAAACTCATGCACTGAGATAAATTGTATCGAAGTGCACTTAGCCAAGTGGAATTAATTATGTGGTCTACCAACTTACTTTGTGTTATTTTACACAGACATACACGAATAAGCTTACTGTGTGAGTAATGTCATAAGATTAAATGGCAGTTTAGGAATACAAAGATGAAATTAGAGATGTTAATTTTTGTTGTCTTGTGAAAGAACTGGCTATGTATAGTTACAGCATGTAAACCTGTAATATATTTAAGAGATGCCTAAGAGAAAGTTTTCGGTGGTAGGCTTGTAAATTCCCTTTTCTTGGCTTAGGTAAATGACAGTACAGATGGCCCAGATGTAGCAATGCTCACTTACTGTAGCTGGATATAACAGGTTGTTAACTGTGGCTGTGAGGGAGACTCCTTAGTGGAAAGGACTTACTACAAATGGTCATGTATTCCCCTACTTGGCATAAGAAATAAAACATTGCAAATACACAAGTTTACCCTGGCTCTTGAGGTATATTTCACTGACCCTATTCTTCCTTTCCCCTGAATGCTACATTAAATGTGGTCTTGTCACTTTAATACATGTCTATACTTTTAACCAGTTACCCAGTATTTTCGTGATTTCTAATTTAGGACGAATGGTGTCTTTTTCTTTCATTGGCTGGTTTTTGTTTTTGTTTTTAGACAGGAAATTTGATGGCTGGCCTCAAACTGGAGCTCCACCTGCATCTGTTCCCAGAGTGTTAGGCTTAAGAGTGAGCCAGTACTCCAGGCTTGAATTTGTTTTTCTTTATTTTGTTTTATTTTTTTGGTTTTTCAAGACAGGGTTTCTCTATGTAGCCCAGGCTGTCCTGGAACTCACTCTGTAGACCAGGCTGGCCTCGAACTCAGAAATATGCCTGCCTCTGCCTCCCAAGTGCTGGGATTAAAGGCGTGTGCCACCACCGCCCGACTATTTTATTTTTATTTTATTTTTATTTATGTATATGAATGTGTGAGTTTGAGTGTTCGACATGAATGTGAAGGCACCCATAGAAGTAAAAAGAATATATGGATCCCCCGGAGCTTGTAAGTTTCTTGACTTGAGTGTTTGGACTAGAAAAGGAGCAAACTCTTCAAGGATGAGGCTTTTCTCCAGCCTAAGTGATAGAATTTCTACAAAAAGTTTTTTTTTTTTAAATAGCTATATTTTTAAGGTTTATTTATTTATCATATGTAAATACACTGTAGCTGTCTTCAGACACACCAGAAGAGGGCATCAGATCTCATTACGGATGGTTGTGAGCCACCATGTGGTTGCTGGGATTTGAACTCAGGACCTTCGGAAGAGAAATCAGTGCTCTTAACCGCTGAGCCATCTCTCCAGCCCCTACAAAAAGTTTTATTAGCAAGAGTACAGGTGTTTTAAGTAGTTTAATTGGGATGTTTTTGTGTCTGGAGTCCATGTTCCAGAACAATAATGTGTGTCAGGGTTTGTTAAAATGGTTTTTATATTTACCTGCTATATACAGGAAGAAAATATTCCACTTAGTGTTAAAGGAGGAAGGTTGAAGGTGTATAATATGAATGCAAAAATAGTTTTACTAGAAAACACCGAAGGATATGCACTTGTAGAAGGCCATGCATAAGGATTTAGTATGTGATTAAAAATATGTAGCTGGGGAGTTCGCTCCCTAGTGTCTCTCTGTCTCTGTGTCTCTCTCTCACACACACTCACACACACACAGAGGAAAGTTTAGGGCTAACACTAAAAGGACTGTAAGAAAGTAGTTGGAAGTAACCTTTGACCAATTCTGAAGCATTTTACATATGAGAACTAAAGTTATTAATTATGCTTAACTGAGGCTGTAGGATGTTTGTGTGTAAATGATGGGTGCAGGAATGCTGCATTCCATGTTTAACCTGGAATAGTTATTTGTAGGTAACAGTTGTAAGAAATAGCAGATAGCTACGTTGAGTGACCATGGTCCTAATAAAGCTAGCTCCCTTTTTCAACCCAAGGGAAGTCAATTACCTTCTTTTCTGTACTAGAGAATGATGTCTTTGTTTGAGGGGATAAATAATTGGGTAACCATATGGAATTTTATTAGGTTACTGTGGTAATACTGGGATTCAGTTTGTAGAGGTGTGGGTAGCTTGTTAGTGTACACTGTAGGTTAAAGAATTAGAGCAGGATTTACATATAGTTATTCAGTTTGAGTTCAAAATTGATAATCTCCCCACCCCCAGACAGGGTTTCTCTGTGTAGCTTTGGCTGTCCTGGCACTCACTCTGTAGATCATGGAGGCCTTGAACTAGGAGACCCACCCACCTCTGCTTCCACCTCCTGAGTCTGGTGATAACTTTTTAAACTGTCTCCTGATCCATGTTTTCAAATTACCTGTATCTGATATAAAGTCTTTATAAATGTACTTTTACCAGATTAAGAGTTGTCAGGATATACAAGTTAGGCAAATATTTTTAGTCCTTATTAGAGTATATGTAAGAGTTAATATTTTAAAAAACAAAACAAAAAAGGTTAGTATTGTGGAAGCTGAGTATGGTGACTTTAACCCCAGCTGTCCGGAAGGTGAAGTTAACTTGGTCTATCTACATAGTGAGTTCTAGGCCAGCCAGTGATGTGCATAGAGAGTCTATCCTAAAAAAGTATTCTGGGGACTGGAGAGATGGCCCAGAAGGTCAGTAGCAGGTGCTTCTTAGAGGACGAAGTTATAGATCCCCGCACAGCATGGTGGCTTATAGCTATCTTAAGTCTAGTTGTTGCAGGGGATCTGATACCTTTTTTGTCCTCTGTGGGCTGTTTACACATGTGGTGCACTTCCATTCATGAGTGCAATATACTCATCTATTAAAAAGTTAAGGTTTGGGGCTGGCGAAATGGCTCAGCAGGTAAGAGCACTGACTGCTCTTCTGAAGGTCCTCAGTTCAGATCCCAGCAACCACATGGTGGCTCACAACCATCCGTGATGAGATCTGATGAGATCTGACGCATGCGTCTGAAGAAAGCTACAGTGTATTACGCTGGAGCGAGCAGGGCAGAGCGAGCAGAGGTCCTGAGTTCAATTCCCAGCAACCACATGATGGCTCACGGCCATCTGTACAACTACAGTGTACTCATACATATAAAATAAATAAATCTTTAAAAAAAAAGTTAATGTTTTGGAGAGTTTGGCTGATGATCTATTGGCGTTCAGTGACCCCTCCGCTCCCCCCACCATCCCCCCCATAAGCTCTTCTCCAGCCTTTTGCCATGTCTAATTTGTTTTGTGAAGTGGATTTCTTTTCTTTTTCTTTTTTTCAGTTTTTTGAGACAGGGTTTCTCTGTGTGTAGCCCGGGCTATTCTGGAACTCACTCTGTAGACCAGGGTGACCTTGACTTCCCACCTCTGCCTCCCAAGTGTTGCCATCAAAGGTGTGACTACCACTGCCCAGCTAACTTTCTTTTCTTACAGTACCTTTGCTCTTTCTTAGAATGTTCCAATTTTCCCTAGTTAATTAGGTAGGCTGATCTTTTTATTCTAAAGGTTTTTTTTTTTAAAGATTTATTTATTTTATTTATGTGAGTATACTGAAGCTGTCTTCAGACACACTAGAGAAGGGTATCAGATCCCATTATAGATAGTTGTGAGCCACTACATGGGAATTGAACTCAAGATTTCTGGAAGAGCAGCCAGTGTGCTCTTAACTGCTGCTGAGCCATCTCTTCAGCCCTGTCTAATCTTAATCTTCCTGAGGGTTTTTCTGGTTTTGTTTTGTGTTGAGTGTTACTCCAGCCCAGGCTTCCCAAGTAAGTGTTGGAATTATAAATGCGAGCTACCATACCCTACCCTACTCAGATTTTAAGACCTAGAACATAGCTTGGAGATCCTGTTAGCCAGAAAAGTTGGTGCCTCAGCTGTGTAGTGTAGGAAGAATTCGAGCTCCTCATGCTTGCACCTCAGAAGTGCTATAAAACCTTGCTCAATCTTGTTTTTCTTTTCCCCTCCCTTCTTCCTTCCTTCTTCAATACAGTGTATCCTTGGCTGCCTGGCGCTGCCATATACATCAGGCTGGCTTCAAACTCCTGTCTGCCTGACTCTGGCTCCCTAGTACTGAGATCAAAGGATGCCCAGCACCTGTTCTCAGTTTTAATTTGCAGTTCTCTAATGATTCGTGATGCTTAACATCATTTCATTTGCTCAGTTGCCTCTTTTTTTTTTTTTTTTTTTTTTTTTTTTTTATTTGCTGATTTTGTGTCCCTTACTGCCTTCTCCCAGCAGGGAGAAAAGCCCATGAACCTGGGGTCTTGCTCATGCTATACAAGCACTTCACCATTGAGCTGTATACCTCAGACCATAACTGGATTTTAAAAACTAAAACTACATACACCACTTAACCATATCATTTATATATACTAGGTATATATACCTTTCTAGCCATTTTTGATTCATGAACTTTAGCATAAAAGGAAGTAGCATGTTTCACCTTAGTGACTTTGTAACCTTTACTAAATCACTTAACATTTCTTTTCCAGTTCCCTCATTTGCAAAATGGTGGTAACAATGGTTTTAGATGTGAGGATTTAAGCTCACTTGCTTGCTCTATTTGTCTGTCTATCTATATCTATCTATCGCTTATAATAGTGTACTTACCAGTAAGCACTAATACAACAACCACTACCACAAAAAGTACTCCCCACTTTTATTTGAAAATCTTTTTTTACCTAAAGCCTTTTCGTACTCTTTGTCTTCTAAACTTATCTGAAACTATGAACTATTATCCTGATTTACCTCTTTGTACTATCTTGCACAGTTCATCTAGTTTTTGCTTTGTAAGTATATAGTTAAATATGGAAGCATCTTTTCTTAAAAAATTATTTATTTATTTTATGTATATGAGTACACAGTAGCTGTACAGATGGTTGTGAGCCTTCATGTGGTTGCTGGGAATTGGATTTAGGACTTCTGCTCCCTGTGGTCAAGCAGCTTGCTCAGTCCCTGCTTGCTTTGGCCGAAAGATTTACTAATTATTATAAATAAGTACACTGTAGTACACTGTAGCTGGCTTTAGATACACCAGAAGAGGGCGTCAGATCTTGTTATGGATGGTTGTGAGCCACCATGTGGTTGCTGGGATTTGA
>NW_022196912.1:19924017-19946340 GCF_008632895.1 Mastomys coucha | reverse complement strand
CCCCCCCCCACCCCCCCCAGGATTCTCCGTGTAGCCCTGGCTGTCCTGGAACTCACTCTGTAGACCAGAAATCAGCCTGCCTCTGCCTCTCAAGTGCCAGGATTAAAGGCGTGCGCCACCACCACCTGGCAATATCATCTATTCTTGATGATTTTTCTCTTGTTCACTGAAATAGCACCCCCACTAGCAGTATATATTGTATTTACTATTTATTTAAGTTCTTTTGAGGATATTTAGAGGCAGCTTTGTCAGGTAGTTGTGGGTTTTGAATTATAGCCATGTGAACTTCCTGAATCTCAGTTTCTTCATTGAATATGATGCATGTGAAGATTAAGTGGTCAGACCCTAAATCCATCAAACATATAGTAGATACTGAGTGAATGAATGCCAGTTTTCTTGTGTCTTTTGTGTCTTTAGTATTGTCATGCTTCTCTTGATTTTTTTTTAAACATTTTATTAGCTTAATGTTTAGGCATAGAAGATAGATGTTATTCAACTGTAGATGGAACTTTGAATGTGTTAACTTTATAATTTACATTTTGATAAACATATTTCTGTTTTTTTTCTGTTCCTCCACCTCCTACTGGAGATTAAATCATGGTCCCTTGCCCACGTAGTCAGGTGTTTTGCCAGTGACTTTTTATTTCTAGCCCTGAATACAACACTTCTTTCCGGCAAAGATTTATTTTTATTTTTTTGTTTATGAATGTTTTACCTGAATGTGCACCATGTGTTTGCAATCCCTAAGTAAGCCATACAAAGGCATTGGAATCACTGGAACTGGAGTTACAGATGGTTGCGAGCCATTATATTGATCCTGGGAACTGAATGCAGTTCTGTGAGAATATCAAGTGGTTCTAACTATTGAGACATCTTTCCCACCCCTGGATAAATATTTTTTAGGTATATTGGCTAAATATCAGGATGAAGTTAAGGCCGTTTATTTTATAACTAGTTATGCATGTGTACACATTGATCATGTAGTATATGTTTATATTTGTGATATACATGTGTGGATATTAATCAGTGGTTGTGATTTACACACACACACACACACACACACACACACAAATCTGAACTCTTAAATTTCCAAAGTGGATTCTAGATCTGTGTTGCAGGGGAAAGAAGATGGGTTACGCAGTATTTGTTTGTGTAACTAAACATTTCTGAGAACCTTTTGATATTTTGAGAACCAGGTCTTACTATGTAGCTGTGACTGGTGTTAAACTCAAGAGATCAGCCTACCTCTGCTTTTCCTAGTGAATATTTCCCTTGAGAATAATTTTCTATTTACTAGGTAGTCGGGACTTGGAAGAAAATTGTGCTAGCCACTCGTGGTGGCTCATGTCTAGCCACTCATGGTGGCTCATGTCTAGCTCTTGGGAGGCAAAGGCAGAGGCAGGAACTCTTACGAATTCCAGGCCAACCTGGTCTACATAGTTGGTCTAGGACAGCCAGGGCTGCTTAGAGAGATCCTGTTTAAAAAAATAAATACAAAGGAAAGTGAAGGAGCTGGAGAGATGGCTCAGAGGTTAAGACTGTTCTTCCGGAGGTCCTGAGTTCAAATCCCAGCAACCACGTGGTGGCTCACAACCATCCGTAATGAGATCTGACGCCCTCTTCTGGTGTGTCTGAAGACAGCTACAGTGTACTTAATTATAATAATAAATAAATCTTTAAAAAAAAGGAAAGAGAAAAAAGAAAGAAAATGATAAGTAAACAAGGAAAAGATCTTTGTGCTCTAGCTTTATTAAAGTTTAGATTGGATATATTTTTTCACCTTAGACAGCTTTTGTCAGTTCTAGGCAAGTACTCTACCACCTAGCTACATATACAGAGCTGCTTTTGATTATTAACATTAATTTTTTTTACATTTATTTCTCTGTATATGGGAGGGAGGGAGGAAGAGGAAGAGAAAGAGAGAACACATTCACACCATTGTACTCCTGGAGGTCAGAGGACAACTTGTAAGAGTCGGTCCTATCCTACTTGTGAGGGTTCCAGGGAATGGATTTAGGCTCTCAGGCTTGTTGGTATGTGCTCTTATCTGTTGAGGCATCTTGTCTGCCAGATTATTGTTTTTTTTATTAACATATATCCATTATACACATTTATGTGTTTCATTATGACATTTTCATGTATGTATATCATGTACTAATACCCTGACTATTTTTGATATGATTGGTTTGCTCTAGATCAATATTTCTTTTTTTTCTTTAAGAATTATTTTATGTGTATGAGTACATTGTAGCTGTCTTCAGACACACCAGAAGAGGGCATCGGATCCCATTACAAATGGTTGTGAGCCACCATGTGGTTGCTGGGATTTGAACTCAGGACCTGTGGAAGAGCAGTCAGTGCTCTTAACCGCTGAGCCATCTCTCCAGCCCCTAGATCAATATTTCTTAATCTCTCTAAAGCTGTGACCCTTTAATACAGTTCCTCATGTTGTGGTGACCTCTAACCATAAAATTACTTTCATGGCTAATTCATAACTGTAATTTTGTTGCTGTTATGGGTCATAATGAAAATGTTTTCCATGGTATTAGGCAACTTGTGTGAAAGGGTCATTGACTACCAAAGAAGTTGTGACCTACAAGTTGAGAATCACTGCTCTGGATGCTGAATCATCTATATGCGTGTTTGATTATATTTCTCTCTCTATTTTACTTTTCAAAAAATAGAGTCTCAAGTATCCCTGCTTGGCCTTGAACAACTGTGCAGCTGAGGATGACTGAACTTATCCTCCTGCATCTCTTCCTGAGTGCTGGATTATAGGCTCTGTTTTTGTACTACTGAGGTTTCCTACATGCTTGGTCAACTGAGCTATATCTGTAGCCCCAATAACAAAATCTTGATCAAAGTTGGAGCCCTGAGCTGCCTTTTTGAAGACACTTGGAGCCTATGTAAAAATAAAAATTCTTTCAATGATGGAAAATTTAAATGATTAAAACCAGTTCTTAATTGTCTGACTAACTTGGTACATGAAGCTTATATTCAGTTACTCTTCAAGAGATAATGAACATGATGTAGAATTGGGACTTCAGTAATCCTCAGAAAATAGTTTAGTTATCTTTTGGATACATTTGTGTTATTTATTTTTATGTTCAGAAAAATTATTTAATTAGCAAAGTTTCCAAAACAGCGAAAATTGCAAGAAAAGCTAAGTGACTATTATCTGCTGGGATTTACTGCACCTCAGACAGTCCTTTGTAGCCTAAGTTTTCATCTTCATTCCCAGTTAGCGTCATGGGCTCTGTGCAGCGGCTCTGTGGAAGTGGAAGAGAAAAGCGCACTTGGGAAGCTTGTTCCTCATTATAAGCATCTAGGTTCTTATACAACTGGCATGCATCTCAATCTCCTTTGGACCAGGAGTATGTGCTTGGTCTGTTTCACTTGATAGACTTTGCTGATGTTAAATGATGACCTAGTTTATGTCAAATGCTTGTTCTTTCCTATTTTATTAGCAAAACACCTATAATCAGATTTTAAGATCTCTCCCCCACTCCCTCTAGGGCTTTATGTAGCCCTGGCTTTTCTGAAACTTTGTAGACCTTCTGAAACAGTGTGCCTTGAACTTAGCATCCTTTTGCTGCTGGTGCTGCTTTTCCTCTACTTCCTCCTCCCTGTCCTTCCTTTTTTTGAGTGTTGATACTGGCATGAGCTACCATACACCATACATGTATTTTTTTTCTCCTTCTCTTCTTTTTTTCAAAGAATTTGTATAGTTATTATTCAGATTTTTACTTTTCTTCCCAGGTTTTCCTAATTCTTAATTCCTTAAGGATGGTCTTACTCTAACAGAAAATTTGTCCTAATCTTTTAGCAGTTTTAGACTTTTTTGGTTTTTCGAGACAGGGTTTCTCTGTGTAGCCCTGGCTGTCCTGGCACTCACTCTGTAGACCAGGCTGGCCTCGAACTCAGAAACCCGCTTGCCTCTGCCTCCCAAGTGCTGGGATTAAAGGCGTGCGCCACCACCGCCTAATAGTTTTAAACTTATTAATGATTGGCTTTATAAGAGCTCATACTCTGGAGCCCAACAACTTAAGCATTAGTTGTTCATTATTGTTTGGGTGCTCTCTTACTCCCTGTGTGTGTGTTTGAGTTTATGCATGCATGGGTGCATTTGTGGTGTGTATGTATGTGTGAGACAGGTCTTACTGTGAATCCTTAGCTAACCTGGTGCTTACTTTGTAGCATGCATCTAAGGGCAAAAGTTATCTGTACTATTTCATACTATTCAAGAAATGCCTGAATGCATACTCATATATAAACTCTTTATACCATTGTGAACAGTTGAAATCCAGAATCTATTACTTGGGAGTTTGTATCTCTCAATGATGCAGATATTGCTCTCACCTAGGTGAAAGAGCACATGTGTAATCCAGCACTCAGAAGTTAAAGCAGAAAGATCTTGATTTGGAGGTCTGCTTAAGATGCACAATGAGTCTTATCTCAAAAAACAACAGAAACATATTGTTCTAATTTGTATTATACTGTACCTGTTGACATTTTTTGTTCATGGGAAACTGGAGAGGGATAGTTTCAGTAGAATACCTATAGCAAAAAACATAATATACTTATTAACCTTTCTTTCTTTTTTGTTTTGTTTTGTTTGTGTGTCTTTTTGAGACAGGGCTTACTATGTGGCTGTGGTTATCCTAGAACTCACAATGTAGACCAGGCTGGTATCAAACTCAGAGATCTGCCTCCCTCTACCTCCTTGGTAACCTTTCAGATAGCCACAGATTACCATAGGAACTTCAAACAGACAAACTAACTAATCCAAAATACATACTATATAGAAGATACAGTTTTTTTTTTCTGTTTACCATAAGAAAGTTTTTTATTTTTTATTTTTATTTTTGAGATTGGGTCTTATTGTAGCCCAGGTTGGCCTCAGACTCACTGTGTAGCTAAGAATGACCTTAAACTTCTGGTCCTCTTGTCTTTCCTTGGGAGTTTATAGGTTTGTATCATTCCACATTTTCCCCACCCCAATCCCAATTGGTTTTGTATAGTACTGTGGATCAAACCTAGGACTTGGTGAATGCTACGCAAGCACTTTTAAAACAATAGAGCCAGAGGCCAGCCCTGTTACAGTCAGTTTTGATAGAATCAGTGGGAAGAAAATCTTAAAATTATAATAAGTACCATGCAGAGACAGGGTGGTCTAACTTGATAACATTGAATTCACAGAAACATCTTTCTGTTCGGATTAACATTGAGGGTTTATGTGGGAGTGAGTCTGAACTGAGACAGAGGTGGGTCAAGATCGTAAATGAGGGAGACTAAGATGGGCACACCTGTTGAGTGGGAGGCCAGGTTGCTCTAAACAATTTTAAACTACGAGGGCTACACACTGAGACCATGCCTTTAAAACAAACAGTTAAAGAAGTTGGGATTGAGCTAGAACTTTTGCTTTGTGGTACTTCACTTGCCTACCATGTTCAGAGTTATATTCTGAGATAGAAAAAAAGTTTGGACTTGATGTTAATAGTAGGGAGCCATTGTACATTATGATGTGATTAAAGTTGCCTTTAGAAGGTTTTGATGTGGAAAGTGATGTGAGCTACATGTAAGTTAGTGTTTTTGAGATAGGGCCTCATTATGTAGCCCTTCTGGCCTGAACTCACAGATCTTCCTGTTTGTTTTGGGGACACCAAACCCTGCTTGTGTAAGTTTTTTAGGTAGAAAATATAATTTAGTGAATGTTAGGGACCAAAGAAATTGACAAGGTGAAAGTTACCTTTAAGTTCTTTTATTGCTAGAAGAACAATGTTTGTTACTTTAAACACGTAATTCAAGAATTATGAATAGCTTTTGTTGAAGAAAGCTGTGAAACAAAGCTGAAATAGCTTTCTCAGTTGTGATCTTTTTAAGGTAATGTGAAGAACAGAAGGCACTTAGAAGTTCAGGGTAGAGCTAGGCATGGTAACTTGAGCTTGTAACCTGGAAGGCAGAAGATAGGATTCATAGTAGTTCTAGGCCATATAGTGATTTTGACAGAGTGAGTTTGAGGCTAGCTTGTGCTGTGTGAGGTTTCAAAAAAACCAAGAGTGGAGGAAATCTTAGTTATTTGATAGGCTGAGCAATAGTGATTTTGAGTTGAAATCCTGCTTGGGCAACTCAGAAAACCCTTTAAAGAAAGTGCTAAGAGTGATGAACAGACATGTATGCAAGTAAAATGACTATACACATAAAATGATAATTTTTTTTAAGTGCTAAGTATGTAGTTCGGTGATAGATTGAACTATACTTGCTTAGCATAATATGAAACCCTGATTTCAGTGCCCAGAGGAAATTCAGAGTAGAAAGGTTTGGAAGCAGAGGGAAGAGAGCTTACTTAACGTGCCCTAGGTCCATCTCCTGGACCACCAAAACACAGGGGAAGATAGAAGGAAAGACAGAAATAGTTTAAGGTTGCAGTGTGAAGAGTTGGAAGGCACTGGTGTTTACAGGAAACCTAGTCTGGTGGTAGTTACAGATTTTGGCTCTGGTGTTGCTTTTTGTGTACTGGCTTTCCTTAATCAGCATGTTTAAACCTTTCTTCTGTACTCATTTGGTTTATTGGAAAGGTTAAATTCATTGTATATTTGTGACATTTCTTCACCTACTTTTCACACAGCGCTATTATTTGTATTGATGTTAAAAAACTACAGTTCAACAAATGTTTATCTGCAAATCGAGTGATAAGATGGTTCTTATTTTTGGGGGGTTTGGCTTTTTTTTTTTTTTTTTTTTTTTTTTTTTTTTTTGAGACAGAATTACCCTATCTAGCCCAGGCTGTTCTAGAATTTTATGAAGACTAGGCTAGTCTCAAACACACAAACGCTCTGCCTGCTTCCTGTCTCCAGAGTGCTACAATTAGAGGTTTGAGGTTTGTGGCACGATATGTAGCTGTTGTCATATTTTAAGCCTAAAAACTCAGTTAAAGGTAACAAATTCAGGATACTGTTATGATAGGAGCAACAACACTTTATAAATTGTGAAAATACTGCTTCTTAATAATTTTAACTTTAGCCTTTATTTTCCTTTTTTTGTTTGTTTGTTGGTTTTTGTTTTGTTTTTTGTTTTTTCAAGACGGGATTTCTTTGTGTAGTCCTGGCTGTCCTGGAACTCACTCTGTAGACCAGGCTGGCCTGGAACTCAGAAATGCGCCTGCCTCTGCCTCCCAAGTGCTGGGATTAAAAGTGTGTGTCACCACTGACTTTTTTCAGTTTTTAATTTTGAAGTTTTTAATGTTTTCTTCAGATAAATGATGTTATAAAACCTTGCCCTAAAAGAAGCACATTGTGCAATGAACAAGAGGATTGAAGTTAAAAACACTGAAACAGTAAGTTAATGAGAAGAGACAAAGATGGAGAAGATAGGATGGGGATGGAGGGCTGCCCACATAGGGGGCAGAGAGCTAACATGAAGAAGCTTCCTTGATGGGCATGAAGGAAAGGCAGGGAAATCTCACTTGATCTCCCTGGCTCACCACTTCCCACCCCTCTCTACGGATCCCCAATGAATAGGGTAGGGACAACCACACCAAGAAGGGACTGTCAGTAAGATCTTTTACAAGGTAAGATGGTCAACTTGTCCTAGTGCAGCTTTGGGCTTGGGAAGTGGTGATGGGCACAGCAGTAGTCTAAGTTAGAAAAGAGCCAGGGGAGCTGGTTAAAAGGCTAGGTCTCCACTTTGCCCCCACTGTGGTCCAAAGGTCTTCTGGGAGAACTCCTGTCACTCACATTATGTAAACAAACTAACAAATACTGAGCCCCCAAGCTTAGAGGACAGGTTGGGGGAAGGACAGCAGGACTGGAGTGACGGAAGGAGAGTGGTTTAGACAAAGTCGGGAACATCTGCCTTCCAATCTAAAGTTTTTTTACGGTAGTCTCCTTACTTTAAAGTTCATCTTGTTTTATATATGTGAGCACTCTGCCTGCATTTATGTATATGTCAGATTCTCTGGAGCTGGACTTAACAATCAGCTGGGAGCTGCCATGTAGGTGCTGGGAATTGAACCTAGATCCTTTGGAAGAACAGCTAGTGTTCTTAACCACTTAGTTAACTTTCCAGCCCCCTTGACTTTGTTTTATATTTTTGCTTAATGCCTTATTTTTCTTGTTGTCTTTCCAGTGGGAGCTTGGGAGGGACCATATAGGATGGATATAGTTATGCACAGAGATTAACGCTTTTTGACTTTACTACTCCTCTTTGCCTTATGAAGGAGGAGAAAGTCAAGCATGTGGCACCATAAAGATGTCAGCTGTGTTGTTCACTATAGTCAGTGAGGGGTTTTCCACAGTGATCTCCTGGGTGTGTCTGTGGGGATTTAAACAGTCTGGAGTCCAGTGTACTTTCTGTTTTTCTTTAAAAGTATGCTAATGGGTCCTATTGAGGACCTGGACTTACAAGGACCCAGACTTATAAGGTCCTCAATAGGACCTTGGTATGTCTAGAGTAATTTACAGGAATTTTTTTTTTTTTTTTTTGAGGCAGGGACTTGTGTAGCCTAGGCTGTCCTCATTTCTGATCCTCCTGCCTGCATCTTCTCAGTGGTGAAATTACTGGTAGTTGCCACCATGTCCTGTTATGGGGTGCTAGCAGTTGAACCTGGAGCTTTTTGCATGCTAGATAGCATTCTATCAACTGAACTGTACCCTATTTTCTTTTTTTTTTCCGAGTCAGAGTTTCTCTGTATAGCCCTGGCTGTCCTGGAACTCATTCTGTAGACCAGGTTGACCTCGAACTCAGAAATCCGCCTGCCTCTGCCTCTAAGCGCTGGGATTAAAGGCGTGTGCCACCACTGCCCAACAAACCTCCCCCCCTTTTTTTTTCTAAATACTAGAATTTAGTTTGCCTTCCAACATTTTTTCTTTTAGAAAAACTTCCTAAGTTTTTGTTAGTAAAATATGCTCTATATTAAAAATTGTATATAGTGACTGTGTGTGAAATATTCTTATAAGCAGTAGGCTATATGGCAAATGTTAAATTTCTGTGGTTTTTAAGTTTATTTATTTTTGCTCTACTGGCCACTGGTTGGTCCTGGGGCCTGGTGCATGCACCCTGCTGCTTTGTGGCATCCCTTGCCAATTAGTTACAATAACAGCCCATCCATATGCTTGCTTTTTGTGTATGATGTAGGGTCTTGATACATAACCCAGGCTGGTCTCAAACTTTATGATGCTCCTTCAGCCTCTCAAGTGGTGGGTGCACCACCCTTCCTGCTTTGGTTGCTTTTTTTGGTCTTTATTTTGATTGTTTTTTGAATTATCTAAGCCTTCTCTGTTTTTTTTTTTTTTTTCCATTTTCTTTTTCTCTGAATCAGTTTTCACTGTTGCTGAAGAGAATGATCTCATACTAGGAAGGAAGGAAGAAAACACAGGGAACAAAGCAAATGTGAGCTAGTGTCATTCCTAAAAGTGTGTATGTTTCTTATGTATTAGAAACAAACTTAACCTTGTTGGAGCTTAGTGTATTATATTAAAAGATTTTAAAAGTCATGTAGAAGCTGGGCGGTGGTGGCGCACGCCTTTAATCCCAGCACTTGGGAGGCAGAGGCAGGTGGATTTCTGAGTTCGAGGCCAGCCTGGTCTACAGAGTGAGTTCCTGGACAGCCAGGGCTACACAGAGAAACCCTGTCTCGAAAAAACAAAAAACAAACAAACAAAAGTCATGTAGAATAGTTGTCTTACTAAAAGACATTGTGTGTGAACTCCTGGGGATTTAGTCATTACAGTACCTGCTTTTCCTATAGCTCATGGCTTAGTGGGAAGAGCTTTCTTATATACACATGGAGAGAGTGAGGGAGAGAGACAGAAAGACAGAGACTGACTGACTGACTGACTGTATGATATGCCAGGTGGTTATAACATTTAAGTTAGTATGGAATGAAATCTTAGGTGGCTAAAGCAATATGTGAGGACTAACTTCTGTGTCTGATGTTGTTCAAAGAATCCATAACCTGTAATCTGTAAGTAAATTGTTGCTGCTTCACAAAGTTGCCAGTGTGAGAAGTAACTCCACTGCAGATCAGAGCAATTCTATTTGGAGTATGCCCATGTGTATTTCTATTTGCAGCTCATGTCTGAAATTCTGTTTGGGACTTAATATAGATAACACACATCTCCAGAATGCCACACAGACCCTTTATCATTCCTTATAGAGCCCTTATTTTAAGGCAGCCCAAGTCAAACTTTATCCAGCTGTATGTGTGTACTCCCAAATCATCTGCACAGGCAAGTAGAAAGTTCCTTCACTAGCTCTGCCTTTCTTCTCATTACTCTGCTGAATGGGGAAAAAAAAACATGTTCTGAGATGCTGAGAGATCTAACCATGACAGTGCACATAACAAAAGACTCCGTTGCAGGGAGCAGTACTATGTCTTAGAAGGAACACTACCCATGGATAGTTTCAGTAGTAATTATACTTTGAAAACTTTGTCAGGTGGGTTTTGTGGCTCATGCCTGTGATTCTAATACACTTAGGAGGATGAAACAGGATTGCTGTTGGTTTGAAGCTTGGGTTTTATATATATAAAGTATTACACTTTTGTGCTTTCTATAGTGTTAATAGAACTGGTTGTACAGTACACAGGTCTTTGGGTTTTTTTGTTTTTTGTTTTGGTGCTGAGGATTGAATCCAGGGAGGGCCTGGGCATCATTGCCTCATACCTTGGCCAACTATGTTACCTTTGTGATCCTGGATTCTTGGATTATCATGCCTTTGTAATTAACATTGTTATGCATATTGCTTGTTGAGATTCATTTTTGAATAATATTCCATTATATACTGTTTCTTTAAGCCTGCCACTATGAAGCATATTTGGTTATTTTTAATATTTGGTGATTGAGTAGAGCTGTCATAAGCCTCTGAGTTCAGGGTTTTATGTGCACAGAAGGCTTTCTGTCTTCGGTGGAGTGTAGAGGCATATAGGGTGTGCACACTTTACTTTTAAGACGCTGCCAGCCACTGTGACTGCAAGTTGTCTTTCTATTAGAAACACGTCAGTCAGTTCTGGTCCCTTTATGTTCTTGTAGCACTTCATAGTATCTGTATATTGTGACAATGCCTGCATTACCTGCTACTTAGTCAACTTTCCGACACTATAACAGTCACCTTAATAAGTAAAAAGATTTATTTAGTAACTTTTAGAGGTAGTTTGTTTTGTTTGTTTGTTTGGTTTAGGTTTTTCTAGATAGGATTTCTCTGTGTAGCCTTGGCTGACCTGAAACTCACTGTGTATACCAGGCTGGCCTCAAACTCAGAGATCTGCCTGCCCCAAGTTGGGGTTAAAGGTTTGTTCTACCACCACCAAGCTATTTTTAGAGGTTTTAGTGTTTGGGCATGATGGAAAAGAATACAGGGTGGGGCAGAACTGTTTTCCTGGCTGGGAAGTAAAGAGAGAAAAAGAAGTTCCATAGTCTCCTTCAAGGTCCCAAAGGGGATTGTGATTCCATGATCATAAGGTACCTTCAGCTTCTAGTAGCCCTTCATTGGAAGCAAGGAGTATCTATACTTTATAGATCTTTGGAGGACATTTAATATCCAGTTTTTAGGGTCACCCAGAGTGATCTGTATATTCTTTACAGTTGTCAAAATCCCAATAACTTTTTTCAGAAATAAAAAAAAAAAAACTTATTTAGAATTCATAGAGGATCTTAAGGGAATTGCTTGATATTTAAAGCAATCTTGAAAAAGACAAGTTAGATAGGGATGTAACTCAGTCAGTACTTGGGGGAAGGAAATTGGTGGGTTTATACTTCCTGATCATAAAACTAAACTGCAAAACTATAGAAAATAAAATAGTATGGTACTGAGGAAAGGGATATGGCTCAGTAATACAAGGTTTGGCTAGTATGCACAAGTGCTGGGTTGGGTCATCAACTGCAAATGCAAACAATGTGGTACTGATGTAGACGTGGACAGATGCAGAGTATGATGGGAAGAGTCTAGATATAGCCTCAAAAATAATGGTTTATGACTTTTGACAAGGGATCACATTCATTATTTGGGGAGTAAGGATAGTATGTAACAAGTGATTCTGGGAAACCTGGTCTCTTTTTATGCAGAACTCTGTCTCCATCCCTGTTCCCTCAGAGGAAAAGAATATTATCTAAGAATAACTTTCCTGTCCTTTATTGAACTCTGTCGCTTTAAGGTGTTTTATCACATCTGCTCTTTGTCTCATGTAGATTGCTCCCTCACCCCCATGCTGTCTTAGTCTTGTAGAAAAGGTTGTTCTGAACTTTCTGTTTCTGCCTTGGCCTCCTATTTGCTGGGATTGCAAATGGGTGTCTCCATGGTCAACTGTAGTGAGCAGCAATATACTTGCCAAGTTAATATCAGTTTCTGTTGAGACTGACTATAGTTCATACTCCAATCTACTCAAATCATGGTTTCAATTAACTTCTTTCCAGTTCAGTGTCTCAGACAGGATTGTTGGTTTTAAAGTCTTAATTGTCGAATTTTTGTTCTTTTAACAGCTAAACCGGGTGGACAGGTGAAATGTCAGTATATTTCTGCTGTGGATAAAGTTATATTTGTGGATGATTACGCAGTAGGTTGTAGGAAGGACCTTAATGGGATCTTGTTGCTAGACACTGCTCTACAAACTCCAGTTTCAAAGCAGGATGATGTGGTTCAGCTTGAACTTCCCGTCACAGAGGTAAGTAGAAACAGGTTCGATGTGTGCCTTGCCAGAGGTAACCTCTGACCTTTGAGTATTAAGTGAATTAAGTTGTTCTTAGGGCATAAATTGTTCTAGAACATAAGGTTTATAAGCTGTGCTTTAAGGACATTGTATAATTACTCACATAAAAATAAAGGATTGAGTCATGAGCCATACCTTTAAATACTTATCTTTCTCTGCATAGCTTAACTGATGCTTGTTGAAGTGTTTTATGTATGAACTCTTCTTTGGTCACAGGATAAGCAGCTGTAACAAAGATTCCAAAATACAGTGAACTAATAAACACTATGGCTTATGTGTAGTAATAGCCCAGGGCTCGATGTGGCCCACTCTGCCAGACTCAGCATTTCAGGTAGCAGGTGATTTGTAGACAGGTGCTCCAAGTCCCACCATTTCTAAGTTGTAGCAGACCAGCGGAACACATCTTTTCTTAATCTCCACTTCTCTCAGTTTTCTCCTTCTTTCTCTTTCACCTGTGTTCCTTCTGTTTGTCTCTTTCTTTTCCCAACTCCCCTTCCCCTCTCTCCTGCTCTTCTACTCTTCTTCATTCCCTTCAAACCCTTTTTCACGATGGGCACAATTTAGTTGCACAACACACCAAGACTGAGAAAGATTAGAAAAATTTGAGTGTCTCACATAGCCAAGGCTGGCTTCCAGATTACTCTGTAGTCAAGAATAATTTTGAACTATCTCTCAAATATTGGAACATAGGCATGTGCCATCATACTTGGCTCTATTTAGTTTTTATTTTGAGCTCTGGCTGTCTACAGACTCAGATCTTTCTGCCTCTGCCTCTTGAGTGCTGGGATTACAGTTTGAACTAACACATCTGGCTTTATTTTTTTGTTTTATTTATTAAGAACTTTTTTTGTTCTTTTTGTTTTTGAAGACAGGGTTTCTATGTGTAGCCCTGACTGTCCTGAAATTCACTCTATAGACCAGGCTGGCCTTGAACTCGGAGATCCCCCTGCCTCTGCCAAGCCCTGGGATTTTTTTTTTTTTTTTTGTCTTCGAGACAGGGTTTCTCTGTGTAGCCCTGGCTGTCCTGGAACTCACTCTGTAGACCTCGAACTCAGAAATCCGCCTGCCCCTGTCTCCCAAGCGCTGGGATTAAAGGCGTGCGCCACCACTGCCTGGTGACATGTTTCACTTTTGATCATAGTTTTAGCTTGTTTATTTTTCTTTGTTTAATTTATAGTAATTGCTGTATTGATATATTGCCTTCTGGCTACTATATTGAATGCATTACCTTAATTCATTTAAATGATTACCTAGGTTTATATAAAATTAATTGTAAGGTTAAGCTTTGTACAGTTAAAACTATCACAAAGAAGCTGAATAAAAATCTGTTTTATTGTGTTTAACTTTGTTTTTTTTTTTAAAATTTAGGCACAACAACTATTATCAGCATGTGTAGAAAAGATAGATGTTTCTAGTACAGAGGGCTATGATTCATTCATCACGCAGCTCAAAGATGGTTTAAAAAATACATCTCATGAAACCGCAGCAAACCATAAAGTTGCTAAGGTAAGAATTAAAGTGTATTTGGGGCTATGATGGACTAACTTCCTCCTCTGTAGCTCTCCTATCCTGTTCCTCTAGAGATGTTCTAACTGGTCTTTTCTCTTTACCAGAGATAGCATCTTCTATGATATGGTTGAAACGCCAGTGTTTCTGTAGTGCTGAGATTGAGCCCACAGTCTCAGATGATGGCAGGCTAGTGCTCCACCATTGAGTTATATTTGTGGCTAGCTAAAAACTATGCTGTTGAGGGTTACTTTTTTGAAAATAGATTTGAAATATGTATAGATGTTTTGCCTTCATACATGCCTGTGTACCATATGCATGTAGGACCCCATAGAGGCCAAAAGAGGGCATTAGCTCTCCTACAATTGGAGTTATAGACAGTTGTTAGCCATTATGTGGATACTGGGAGTTGATCAGAGGTCCTCTGGAAGTGCTCATAACTGCTTCAGCCCCAAACTCAGTTTATTCCTTTTTTCCTCCTTGACATGTGTGTGTGTGTGTGTGTGTGTGTATTTCCTGCAGGTATATTTGGGCAACACTTGTGTGCCTGGTGTTCAAGGAGACCAGAAGAGGGTTTCAGATCCCCAAGAATTTGAGTTATACATGGGAGCGGCCATATATGAGTATTGGGTTTTGAAACTGGGTCCATTGGAGAACAAGCCAGTGTTCTAAACCATCTTTCTAGCCATTTTTTTTTTTTAGCTCTTTAAAGTTTACTCTTAATTCTCTTGTCTTGTCTTTTCTTCTTTCCCCTCTTCCCCTTCCCTCCTCTTCTCTGTTCTTTTTCCTTCCTTCTTTTCATTTATTTATTTATTTATTCATTCATTTATTCATTCATTCATTTATTTTTGGTTTTTCGAGACAAGGTTTCACTGTGTAGCCCTGGCTGTCCTGGAACTCACTCTGTAGACCAGGCTGGCCTGAAACTCAGAAATCCACCTGCCTCTGCCTCCCAAGTGCTGGGATTAAAGGCATGCACCACCACTGTCTAGCCTCCTTTTTGTTTTTTTGTTTTTGTTTTTGTTTTTGTTTTTAAAGATTTTACTTCTTTATTTTATATATGCTCTGTCTTTCATGCACACCAGAAGAGGGAATTAGATCCCATTACAGATGGTTGTGAGCCACCATATGGATGCTGGGATTTGAACTCAGGACCTCTGGAAGAGCAGCAGGTACTCTTAACTGCTGAGCCATCTCTCCAGCCCCCCTTTTTGTTTTTTTTTGTTTTTTTTTGTTTTTTTGAGACAAGAGTTTCTCTACCAACCTCTGGCTGTCCTGCAGTCCACTTTGCTCACTCTATAGACAGGGCTGACCTCAAATTCAAGAGATCTGCCTGGCTCAGCCTTCCAAGTGCTGGGATTAAAGATGTGCTCTGCCACCACTCCATTTTAATTTCTGTGAGTGCTTTTGTTTATTATGTATTCATGCTTCTGTGACTCATTCTTAGTGCATTGTATTAGTTGAGAGGTTGGTGAATGAGCCTTTGTTAAGTAAGTTAAATAAGCAAACGTAGATTAGAATGGGAACATACCTATGGAAATGGGGTCATTTGTTTTTTGTTTTTCCAAAAAAAAAAAAAAAAAAAATTAAGCTACTTACTAATGTGTATGGGGGAGGTGTAGGGGAGAGGAAGAGAGACCGAGAGACTGCATGCTGCCACAATGCAACTGGGAGTCATTTCTTTTATCATGTGAGTTCTGGTATTGAACTCTGATCATCAGACTGATTGGCAAGTCCCCTTAACTGCTGATCCCTCTCAGTAGTCCCATTTTGTCTTTCTTTTTTCTCTTCCTTTCCCCATTTCCTCCTCTATTCCTCCCCCCACCTCCACCCCCTTGTACTTTTGAGGCAAGACCTTAACTGCCCATCTCTGGCTGCCTTGAGGTTATTGACCCTGGTTTCCCTCTCCTGAGTATTTGGACTACAGGCCTGTGTCAGAACACCTTGTTTTGTGTTTTCTTTGAAATTGATTTTTGGTAAGTTAGTGTAAGAGAAATTTCTTTGAGTAATTATACCCAAGTATACTCCTTGGGTATAATTAATTTATACTATTCCCAGGTTTTCTCCTAAGTTGTAAGTATAGTAGATAACGATAGATATGAGGTTGTAATTCAAAGCTGTTTTCCTAAAAGTAAAGTTCTCATTCACACTTTTCTTTCAAGCACAGTTGTGAGCTCACTTAAATAATGGTCTCTCTCATTTTTACTTAGGCTTTCTCTTTGGTATGTTTTCATGTTCATCCTTAAAGAGAGATTTGAAATCTTATAAATATTTGCATTTATTTTCTTATAATAAAAAGCCTAGTGTCACACTGGTGACCCTCCTACTTCAGTTCCCTGATGCTGACATTAACATGTGTCCACTGATGTGCCTGCCCTAATAATTTACATTGAATTTTGTTTTGTGCTTTTACCGTGGTTTTACTACTTTGTAACTCCAGCAGTGAAACATTTTGTTTAGGAAAGCATAAGTTATCCTGTGATTTTCAGTAAAGAAATGTATTATAAGAAATTGATTTAAGAAATACTAGGGAGCTAAGCTGTGAAAAGAAAGCTGTGGGGCTGGTGAGATGGCTCAGCGGGTAAGAGCTCTGACTGCTGTTCCGAAGGTCCTGAGTTCAAATCCCAGCAACCACATGGTGGCTCACAACCACCTGTAATGAGATCTGACGCCCCCTTCTGGTGAGTCTGAAGATAGCTACAATGTACTTAAATTTAATAAATAAATCTTAAAAAAAAAAAGCAGAAAGCTGTGACACAAAGCTGGTACATACAGGAAGCAGAAACAGAAAGAGGTTGAGGCTTTTGGAATTGGCATGAGTCCTCACTTTATGACCACATTGATGTTGTAGTGCAGTGCCTTTGCACTAAGTGAGAGCTCCTTACACCCCCACCCCTGTAGCTATAACATCTTTAGTAGGAGAGCTTGGTGTTAGAATACAGTAATTGGGGTGTTACTGTAGGACTCTTAAACAGCTGGAATAAGCTTTGTTGTTGTTGTTGTTCTTCCCTTGTGGTTCTACAAATCCTTTTGATAAGTAAGCTTTTCTTTTTTTGTTTTTGTTTTTGTTTTTTTGAGACAGAGTTTCTCTGTATAGCCCTGACTGTCCTGGAACTCACTCTGTAGACCAGGTTGGCCTTGAACTCAGAAATCTACCTGCCTCTGCCTCCGCCTCCCAAGTGCTGGGATTAGAGGCGTGCGCCACCACCGCCCGGTGATAAGTAAGCTTTTCATTTATGAACAGGTTAGATTTAGAAACCAAGACTTTTATTCTATTTCTGTTAACATTAAAATAATATTGTTAAATACTGAAATTACACACATACATATATATAGGTGTGTGTGTGTCTGTCTGTCTGTCTGCCTGTCTGGTCTGTCATATTGATTCATAGAACTGTATGCAGAAGTCAGTTCTTTCACTAACTATATTGATTCTAGAGAATCAATTCAGGTCTTAGTGACAAGAGCTTTGTCCCCCAATACCATTGCACTGGCCATCAAATCTTGTTTTTTCTTTTAGCAGATTTTTCTAGTTACTTAGCCCACTGCCTTTAAGCTTGGGTAAGAGTATGTTGGGCTTAGTCTTCTGAGTGCTGGGATGATAGCAGTGTACCACCTCATCCAGCTAGAGCTTTTTCTTTCATCTGTTTTTATGTGGTAGTGTTTGAATTTTGTATAGTGTGTGGGTTGGTCCATGTGTGTGTAGAGGCCAGAGGTCAACATTTAGTGTATTCTTCTCACTGAATCTGGAGCTCATTCATGAGGTTACGTTGACCAGCCCATGAGCTCCCAGACTCCCCTGTACCCTTCACCCCATTGTTGGGTTACAGACAAGTAGCTCTGCATAAGGCTTTGATCTGAACTCAAATTCTCCTCTTGTGTTTGACAGTCACTTTACTGACTGAGCCATCTTCCCAGCCCTAAAGCTTTTTCTTAATAAAACTCAACTTCATTAAAAACAAAATTAAAGCAACAGCAACACGGGAAGTACTGCAAGTAGCTAGAGACTCTAGAGTCCCATGAAGGTTCTTCGTGTCTCGTCAGCCAGCACTAATCCAGTTTTCTTATTAGTTCTTTCTGGTCATGGAGTTTGCTTGTTTGTTTAGTAGCAGGAGGATCTTAAAATTGCCGGGCATCTGTCTCAGCCAATTTGGTAGAATGATTGTATTTTTCGTGGATTTTTCTTCTGTGGCAAAACAAGTTGTGTAGCTTAAAGCATAGAAAAGAAGAAAAAGCCTGTGATCAGTTCTACTAAATAGTGCACGTGCTGGAGTGCACTGTCACATCTAACTTGTGTTAAGTGCCTATGATTAGAATCCTGTATGTAGACTTATTAACTTTCAGGGGTCATGTCACTATAGTTAGTGTTAACTATTAGTGATTGTGTATTGTAGATTACCTTTTTCAGAAAAAGGCTCTTTTTGGATACCATGTTAGGTAAATGTCATGAGTAAGAGCCCATTGCTGGAACTTTTTTTTCTTTGAGATACTTTCCGTGGTCAGAGATGAAGTCTAGAGTACTAATGTGGTACAGAAGATGTTCTGATGTTCTCCATACTATACTATGTGTGATGTTCTGGAAGAAGCACTATGAGCTGAACAGGCACATGTACATACCTTTGCTACAGGGAAACAAATTGCTGTTCAATCTGTCTGGATTTATCCAGTATAGTCAACCTGGCTAGCTGGCTATCTACCCCCAAAAATAGCCAGTGGCAGCCTCTTTATAACTTATTAATTCAAATAAGGCAGCATGCTCAAATATGCTAAGTATTAACCTTATGAGGTGATATTCTGACATGCTAGATCCACAGAAGCTTATCATGGTTGTACATCCATGGATTTTCTTAGGAGAATTGTTGACCCTTTTTGGCCTGCCGTGTCTTAATAGAACATTTAAGTTCTTAGCCACTCTGTCTTCCAGTTTGATATTAGTGGCATAAGTGGTCTGTAGAAGGTATTAGGAGGATAAGGATTTTTACAATCTGGATTATAGTAAAGAGCATGAGACATGAATTTAATGTTAAATCATTAATACTCAGTGTGGTCCCTGCCAGGTAAAAGTAGTTAAGTTTAGCACAGACAGGTTTCTGACAGAATTTTATAACTTCTACTAGGTATCTGAGAATTTGTTGATTTGTTTTGATAAAAATGCCTCTTGGGTCAGCATCTGAAATTAAACTTGGTAGTTTAATTAAGATTTTAAAACTATTTTGTTTTTCTGAGATAGGATCTAGTTACAGAGCCCAGCCTGTCCTGGAACTCACTGTGTAGTCTAAGCTGGCCTCAAAGTCACGGTGATTCTCCTGCCTCTGCTTCTGCCTCTGCTTCTGCCTCTGCCTCACTAGTGCTGGGATCAAACACAGCTGCGCCTTTTGTAATCCCCAGTCATTCTTGGAGATTATTGACATTGTACAAAAGTCAACACATGTGGACTAAGTGGAGCTGAGAATTTAATTACTATCTCTGTTACGTTGCAGGTGTCTTACCCAGTTGTTAGTCTCAGCAGTTTGCTCAGGACTAAGCATTGCTTTTGTTAAGTATTCTTGTAGGAATAGAATGATCCAGGAGCTTCTTGGCTTTTGCTGTCATAATGGTCCTTAGGAACAGCATTAGTGTGGGTAGTTTCTTACTTGCTTGTGCTATATCTCTTTCATTTATGTCTTTAGGAACCTGAGAAATTACTGTGGTATGGATTGTTGGACCCACACCTTTCAGGAAAAGAAAGGACACTTGAAATGATAGGGATTTGAAAACTGTAACAAAAATAAAATAGAGTGCAGCTGTTAAGGCACTTTCCACTGAGTTTGATACCTGTGTGTGATCTCTAAGACCACATGATAGGAGAAAACTGACACCGAAGAGTTCCTCTGACCTCCATGCACCCATGGCACACATGCAAACAAAATGTAAAAACAAAAAAAGAAACAGACCATAAAATAAGGAAGCAGGTTGGTGGTGGTGCCTTTAATTTCAGTACTCAGGAAGCAGAGACAGGCAGACCTCTGAGTTCAAGGCCAGCCTGGTCTACAGAGTAAGTTCTAGGACAGCCAGGGCTATACGGTGAACCCTTTCTTAAAAAAAGAAAGAAAGGAAAGGAAAGGAAGGAAGGAAGGAAGGAAGAAAACAAACAAGGAAGTCGAAGGTAAAAGGTATCTATCTCCCTTTGTCTTAGAAAGCATTGCTATCACATACAATGACTAGTCCTCACATCGGAGCTCATGTGGGTACTTAGGTCATTGCTGCTTTCTTACAGTGCCTCTCACTCCAGCAACGTAGCTAGTACTTGTAGTGAAATGCAATACTCATAAGTCCTTCTGGGAGAAAAACTCCAAGTTATGATTTACAGTATGTAGTTGGAATTGTATGGTAGGGTCTTTTTCCAAGTGGGCGTCAGACTTTTGTTTTACCTTTTATTTTTGATGCTGAAGACCCTTTCAATGAGTAGGCTTCTCATCTATTAACAGGTTAAGTTTAGAAACTAGGTAAGATTTCTATTCTTTCTTTTTTTCTTTTCATTTTTTTGTGTGTGATGTGCATGTATGTGCATAGGCATTTTTGTGCATGTGTGTGTGCGTGCATATGTGCATGTGTATGCCTGAGGTTGCTATCAGAATTATTCTCCATCATTCTTTATAAACCGAAGCAGGGTCTCAGTCAAACCGAGAACTCATACATATGGTTGGTCTTACCCAGTTTGCTCTGGGGATTTCCTGACTCTACCTTCCCATACTGAACTTAAAGTCAGCTCCACCCAGCATTTATATGGGCTTCTAAGGTCCAAACTCCAGTGCTCAATGCTCGTAACTTTACTTTTGAGTCATCCCCCATTGTGTGGTGCTGGGAATTGAACCTAGGGCTTTGTGCATACTGGGTGAGTACTCCGTTATTAAGCCATAACCCCAGTCTTCATTTTTTTTTTTTTTCAATTCACATAATATTTTTTTACCATTAAAACTTTATGGTTAGTTATATAGCTTAGTAGTATTATACTGATGTGCTAGTGTGTACTGGACTAAATGGGGACAGTTTTAATATATGATCTGGGGACAGAGCATGAAGAGGAAATTAATGTATAGATTTATTTCTCTGGGAAAAATACAGTTGGAATCTTTCTAGTTTACTCCCTCCCCTGCCTGCCTGTGTTTTCCACATTTTTGTAATATTAAGTAACAATATTAATATACATTAATATATATAATACGAAATAATGGTTTTGGGGTGGGTTTTTTTTTTTTTTTGTTTTTGTTTTTTTGAGACAGGGTCTTTTCTTGTAGCTCTGAGTGTCTTGGAACTCATTATGTAGACCACGCTGCCCAAGAACTCACAGTGACCCACCTGTCTCTACCTTTCGAGTGATGAGATTAATAAGCATGTGCCCCATTACTCCCAGCATTATTTACTATTGAAAACGTGTGTGTGTATATTTATGTGAGTGCCAGTACTCTCAAAGACTGGAAATGTCGGATCTTGGGCTACAGGCCATTGAGCCACCTGATGTGGGTGCATGGATTTTATCCATATTCCAGCCTCAATAATATTAACATTTATTGGATGTTGTTCATGATGGAGTTGGGCTGGGACTTAATGTTTGTGAGTACAAAGCTCATGCTTGTAATTTTTATTTTGGGGTTATGATGAAGATAACACAGACATAAATGTGCTAAGATTGATTAAATCATCACTTAGAGCAGTAATGGTAATTGTCCAAATTCTTCTTATTAATGGAGGACTGAGTGCCTGCCCACCTTGTGTTTAACCTTGTTCATGCAGGATGACATAGTTATTAGACTGGTGGGCTACTGTGTTTTGTGTTTTGTGTTTTTTTTTTTTTTTTTGGTTTTTCGAGACAGGGTTTCTCTGTGTAGCCCTGGCTGTCCTGGAACTCACTCTGTAGACTAGGCTGGCCTCGAACTCAGAAATCCACCTGCCTCTGCCTCCCAAGTGCTGGGATTAAAGGCGTGCGCCACCACCGCCCGGCTGTGTTTTGTTTTTATGGGAAAGAGGGTTTGAGAGACAGTCTCATTCTATAGCATAGTCTAGCCTGGAACTCCTATACATCATAAAACTCAGGACGGTCCTTCTGCCTCCGGTTTATATGTGTTGGGATAACA